>NC_056731.1:1713064310-1713364310 GCF_019279795.1 Protopterus annectens | reverse complement strand
CATGCACAGGTAGCCAGTACGGCTGGGACCGATGGCATCAACAGGGTAGTAGACTGCATCACCATGAGGGGTTGGTGATCCTGTTTTCACTGTATGGTAGCATACACCCTCACACCAAGCACCAGACAGCCATACATACATAAATACACACACACACTGTGGTGACCACAAATGTGTATATGGATAGTCGATGTGTGTGATGCACCACACCTGCCGACGTCATGCTTTCCACACTACAGTACAGTATGTACATATCTCTACAATGGTGTACAGGGGTGTGTAACAATTGGGACGTAATCCCCACCATATGTGGCATATGTGGTCACACAAGCGGACACACATGGCAGTGCTGGGAATGATACACCTGCCTTATGATGAGACGTTTGACAGACATGCAGCGGTACTGTCCGCATTATGTGTACCAACGCTATGTCTGGCAATTGTGCTGCTATATGCACACGGGAGGATGTAAGTGTTACAGGTGTCATGTGACGTACAGTCGGTAACACCTGACCGCTGTGTAAGTGTTATGTCATCACCGTCAAGTAACAGTGACATAGTATACTCTTTGCACATGTCATGGTAGGATGGCGTGTGACACACCTGTGAGCCATCCCCGGTAAACATCCATCTACACAGGAGGATCACCACTTTATGTACACACATCCCTCCATACGTGATGTACAACCAACCGTACTGTCAGTATGTCACCATATACAGGTGTCAATGATGGGGCTGCATTGCGACTGCATGTTGTAGTTAGGCACAGATGAGTTACGGACATCAGCCACTGCACATGCATGGTTGCTGCATGCACAGTACAGATTGTACATGTGTGTTGGTCCTACATGCGTCTCCTGTAGCCATGTTTGTATGCATTGCTATTGGTGGACATGTGTGTTGACATACATAACATGTGGACTGTGGTATGATATCACGGGTGTCATGGGCGACTAGTACAGGGGAATGTGTCCCCGGTCAACATTGCTACCTCCTGTACTGTGAGCATTCAACAGACATGAACCCACCTTCTATTTGTGTGCGTATGATTGCTTAAGCCACTTTTCTGCACGGGGGACAGCAAAAGCTATGCTATGTACATATGTGTTGTGTGTATGTGGTCCATGCACACATCCACTGCAATCACATGTATGACATATCCAAACATGTGTGTTCATTGGTGTACAGCAACACTCATCTGTCACAGCTGTGTAAGACCCAGGGCCCCTGGTATGTCTTGAGCTGACCTGGTCATGTATAGTGGTATCATTGCAATGCATAACACCTGTTGGAACCCTTTCAGTACATGTGTACTCTGCACAGTTGCTGTAGACCTCTGTACAGTCCACTGGTCATGTGTCACATGGTGTTGTGGTAATGTATGGCTGTGTATTGCTGCACCAACGACATGGTGATGTCTTGAGGGCTACAGTGTAGACTGCGGTGTGTACGTCTGTGATCTGCACCTGTGACAGCTGTGATGGCACCTGAGTGTGTACTGGTCACTGCATGTGAGTGTCCACCCTGTGTGTGGAGACAGTTATACCTTACTGTGTCCTTCCATGTTTAGACTCTGTCTGCATGCAAGATGGCCCTTTGCAACTGCTAAGTGTGTGAGCATGCCCTGTACGCTGTTGTGTAGATGGACACACAGGACAGTCCACACTGAGCCCTTGCATGCTTAGACTCTGTCTGCATGCAAGACAGCCCTTTGCAACTGCTAAGTGTGTGAGCATGTCCAGTACGCTGTTGTGTAGATGGACACACAGGACAGTCCAAACCAAGCCCTTGCGTGTTTAGACTCCGTCTGCATGCATGACGGCCCTTTGCAACTTCTAAGTGTGTGAGCATGCCCAGTACACCATTGTGTAGATCGACACACAGTACAGTCCGAACGGACGTGTATTACTAAGCGTGTGGCCATGGCCAGTGACACCTTGTGCCGGTGATGTCCCTCTGTGCATGGGCATGGCCGTTGACATCCTGTATAGCGATGGTGGTCTTCCAGGCAACAGATGTCGATTTTCAGCATCACGATGGATGCCTACCGAGTACACACTGGTCGACTATCTTGAAGGGTGTACTGTCTGTGGCGCGTCCCGTGTCTATGTATTGTTGTTGTGGTGCTCCGTAAATCTTTAGTTGCCCAGATCACACCTTGCCGTGTGTTTGTCTACGTCTACCGTGGGCAGTAATATGTCTGTATGCTTTCAGACTGATCCTTCTCTATACAACCCCTGTCGGCATCCCTGTCTTTGCAGATGATGACACGTGCCTAGAAGTATGCCTCTGGGACTGCTGTGTTCAGTTATCTCGGTAGTGCGTTCTGTAAATGCGTCATGCTGTAGTGTGATAGGGTAGGTAGGTGTATGTTCGACTCCCAGCCCTGCCAAGTGTGTGTGTGTGTGTGTGTGTGTGTGTGTGTGTGTGTGTGTGTGTGTGTGTGCACGCATGCTCCCGTCCACCTGGGGACTCAGTCATGCTTTTAGACGCCTCACACCACAGATATTTCCTACCGGTGCCTTTGCCTTTGTGGATGATGACACGCGCCTAGAAGTATGACTCTGGGACTGCTGTGTTCAGTTATCTCGGTAGCGCGTTCTGTAAATGCATCATGCTGTAGTGTGATAGGGTAGGTAGGTGTATGTTCGGCTCCCAGCCCTGCCAAGTGTGTGTGTGTGTGTGTGTGTGTGTGTGTGTGTGTGTGTGTGTGTGTGTGTGTGTGCGCGCATGCTCCCGTCCGCCTGGGGACTCAGTCATGCTTTTAGATGCCTCACACCACAGATATTTCCTACCAGCGCCTTTGTCTTTGCGGATGATGACACATGCCTAGAAGTATGCCTCTGGGACTGCTGTGTCCAGTTATCTCGGTAGCGCGTTCTGTAAATGTGTCATGCTGTAGTGTGATATGGTAGGTAGGTGTATGTTCAACTCCCAGCCCTGCCAAGTGTGTGTGTGTGTGTGTGTGTGTGTGTGTGTGTGTGTGTGTGTGTGTGTGTGTGTGCACGCGCGCATGCTCCCGTCCGCCTGGGGACTCAGTCATGCTTTTAGATGCCTCACACTACAGATATTTCCTACCGGCATCTTTGCCTTTGCAGATGATGGCACGCGCCTAGAAGTATGCCTCTGGGAGTGCTGTGTTCAGTAATCGCGGTAGCGCATTCTGTAAATGCATCATGCTGTAGTGTGATGGGGTAGGTAGGTGTATGTTCGACTCCCAGCCCTGCCACTTGTGTGTGTGTGTGTGTGTGTGTGTGTGTGTGTGTGTGTGTGTGTGTGTGTGTGTGTGTGTGTGTGTGTGTGTGCGCGCATGCTGCTGTCCGCCTGGGGACTCAGTCATGCTTTTAGATGCCTCACACCACAGATATTTCCTACCGGCATCTTTGCCTTTGCGGATGATGACACGCGCCTAGAAGTATGCCTCTGGGAGTGCTGTGTTCAGTAATCTCGGTAGCGCGTTCTGTCAATGCGTCATGCTGTAGTGTGATAGGGTAGGTAGGTGTATGTTCGACTCCCAGCCCTGCCAAGTGTGTGTGTGTGTGTGTGTGTTTCCAGCTGCATGACAACAGTACATTGCTTTTACAGTATTCACTCTCCATAACATCTGTGCAGCGTCTTTGCCTTTGATGCTGCTGTCTGCAGGCTAGACGTATGCCTGTGTGAATGCTGTGATCTACTAATCACGGTACTGCATTCTGTAACTGCGTAATGCTGTTGTGTGGTACAGTGGTTACGTCTGTGTTCTGCTCCTAACCCTGCCAAGTGTGTTGTGTGAGTGTGTGTGTGTGTGTGTGTGTGTGTGTGTGTGTGTGTGTGTGTGTGTATCTATCTACACACACATATATATATATATATATATATATATATATATATATATATATATATATATATATATATATATATATATATATATATATATATATATATATTGTATATAGATATGTATGTTGAGATTATCAGTCTTGAATGTGCTGCATTATCTGTACGTGATCACCTTGGATGTATGTACATTTGCTATGGCTCTGTGATAGTGCACATACTGTGTGCTGTAGTGATCCTGGGTTATACTTGTGCAGTGACCGGTTATTGTGTTGCTGGGTATTACAAGGGGCATTGGAAACAATGTTAGTACAGCACCTTTGAATGGTCGCGTGCACATCTCGGCAACAGTCAGCAGTGGTTATTACTTTGGAGGGTGAGTATGGCTCATATACGTATGTATTAACTCACAATACTATGCAACTCAGGTTAACATTACTGACTCCCGTTTATCCACAGGTTGTGGTACAGATCCCAGGACTGTATGTGTATACATTGACAGGTGCAGGACTGAGTTAGTGTTGGATGCATGGAGGGGTGTCCATGGCCAGTAATGGCGATCTGTACAGCCTGGCAGGTACGGTCTGTGACTGTCCCACAACCTCCTGTATATGGCTGACACATGCTGTACCTGTGTATATGCAGACACACACTTACCACAAACAGCTAGGGCTATCACATACACACACCCATTGCATCACCATTGGGCCATGCAATAACCGTTGTCCCTCACACACACACACACACACACACACACACACACACACACACACACACACACACACACACACACACACACACACACATACCTACGTGTAGATTGGATGGCTCAATGACAGCTCTGGAAATGTAACACCACACCCTGTGCATATGATGTCACCTGTGCCACCACCTGTAATGTGTAACATTGATGCAGGATCAGACTAACCTGGTGCTGATGCACGCGGTGGCTTTATACCACTGTATTGATGTTAGAATGTTGTTAACACAAAGTGTGATATCCTTCTAGGTGTATATCAGCAGGCATGATGCATTGCAGCTATGACCATCAATGTAGCATAGTTTACAGCACTGTTAATTCTGATGATGTATTCTCCATCCATGTGCCATTTCACTGATGTGTGTAGTATTGGCAGCATGTGTTTCTGAGTGTGCAGTATGTGTGTGATGTGTGTAGTACACATTTATACATACTTACAAATGTGTACACTGGCATACACGACATTACACGGGCTTCAACATTCGTACACTAGCCTACTTGTTCTTCAACGCGTGCACACGGGCTGACACACACGCGGACATGCTTACTCGGGCTTACTGGCGCGCACAGGCGTGGACACACTGTAGGCAGGTTTGCAGGAAACATCGGTGGTATCCATGGCGTACACCGTCAGTCTCCTTACTTTCCCCAGGATAGATCATAACACGCCTCTTACACTGATGAGTACTGACAGCAAACATGTGACACTGCTCTGGTAAGATTACAGTGTTTTATACATACACACTCATGTTGTCACCTATCGTCTACTCTAATAGTCCCCTTATCCTACACTACACTGTAGAGGCTTGGCCCATATGGCATGACATATTGTGATTCACTATCCTCAGCCTCACTTGCATAAGATTGCCTACAAATGCTTGGTTACATCTCTGACAGAGCGCTTCCACACATCACAACCAGTACGCATTAGCCATGTTGTCTCCAGCTTGCCATTCATCTGCATGATGTACTAACATCTAACTAAACCTACATTTTGTATGTATATTATACATATTTGACTTGTTTTGAAGCGAAGCGCGTTCTCGTGCCTCTGCGGTACGTTTCCACACCGGAGATCGGGGGAGGACAACTACAGTTTTATTGATATCCAATGGACAATAATGCCACTGGCCTTATATTTGGACATTGGCATGCTTCTTTGACTGTATTCATACTGTATTTGCAGCTGACATTGCTCCGTTTAGCAACGTGCAGAACATTACTCGCTTAACATCCGGGTACATCTCTGCACATAACTCTGCTCTTGCACGGACAGCTTTCTGTTTCATGTATTGCATATTTACATCATTTGCATAGCTTTCACATGCAAATGGGGTATGTTGCATATCCCAACATTGTCCGTGCAACGTTCATGTTACGGGCGGTCTTACACGCTCCTACAGGAGTTTGCTGAATAGCTTGGCAGACATCTTTCCTTGCTCTACTCTCACTCTACTCGTACACGCCGGAGGCTTCGTGTATCATGGCCTAGGCTTTGCTGTGTGCTATGTCTATTTGTGGTGTATGCATGGCTGTGGGTATGTTGTGACCTGCTACGTCTGGCATTTCTACAGAGCAGCTCCCACTGTCATCATTTGTAAAGGTGACAGCACTATAGGTACTTTATATAGACTGCTGTGTCATTTGACATGTCAGCACATACCTGCGGTCAATACTGAACTTCCTACTGCAGCGCTTTTCATACCTTCTTGGTTATCTTGCAGTCGATAATACTGTTTCCTCTGACATGTATCTGTTTCTGATACAGGATATCATTTTCTTACACCAATTCACACAATATATGGCGGCATCACAGACCAGATGCCATTACATTCCTATTGCAGGACACACCCACCCATAGGGTTGTATTCCTCACAAAGGCCAACAGGTGCTTATCCACACTTATTATTCTATCATGTACCTTATGTGTTCGCCGGTATTTGCTCTTTCCGTCAGTGGCAGAACTCACGTGCGAGTATGGGGGACTGGACACTGTATCGGGGACACTGCATGACACCCTGAGGGACACATTTCGTTTGATTCTATTAACCTTCCACATTGACTTTCATAGGGCATACGTTGTCATTCACATTTATCGAGGTACATGCTTTTGACTTGTACATGTTTTGTCATTTGTCCTGATGTCTTTTTTCTCACCTGTCCACCTAGTATCACTAGTTCTGCACATTTATTCAGGATGGGTTACCTTCATACCTCTCACCTGTACAAATTATGGGTAAATGTCCCAAGGTTTGACCTATGATTTTGTTACTTTTTTCATAATAATGTACCTTTCTGGTAAATTACTGGCAAGGCATTAAGGACTGTGAAGTTAGATAATAATGACTGACATTTGTATTTCATGATTAATAACCCTCATAACATTTGTACTCCTGACTACGCCATTATTCTATCAATGTTCTGACTTTGTCTGGGGTATATTTAATATAGTCCCTATTTGTATTTCATGTACTATGCCTTTGTCCAGCTGTCTTATTCTGAAAGGTTGGAAGGTATGGTTACCATCTTGGTTGTACGCATGTCCATCCATGATAATCGCCTACATGACACTGATATAAGTCCCTACGTCATCCCCCAATGGTTTACACAATATCCAGTATATGGGTTCAACCTTTTTGGAGAATATAGGCGTGTGCTATACCCACACAGGTATATTGATCACTCCCATGGGGCGGATCTAATAAAGCTGTGCCAACCAACACCTAGGCCCATTTCTGCATACCCATGATTCCCATACCTGACACCCCTCCACAGTACTCATTAGACATATTTAATGTGAGCGATAATAAAGTATGAAGACACTTCTAAGCACTCTCCACTCTCCAGATATCAGGTCATACGTCATACATTCTATCGACCCATGTGTTATTACCCTTGCAGCTGCTACTGTTGCATGTACAGCTATATCGTAGTTGCAGCTGTGACTCCTTTGCGTCAATGATTATTGTACACACTTAGTACGGGATCAATTTTTGGGGTCCTGCAAAGGACACCTATATCCATGTTTAAAGTGTAGAACTTGCAGGTCTGTCACACTGGTACTTTCCGGGCAATGGTTTGGAAAGCAGCAGTGTATTCACCTTTCATGCATGTCTGTCTGTCTTTCCATAATAGCTATACCGTGACCTATTTATGTACATGTGTTATATCTACAAGGACATATGTTTGTTTGTTGTGTATATAGCTATTAATGTATCGTGTGTGTATAGATATATATATATATGTACATATATACATATGTCCATATATGTCTGTACATTCCTCATTTCATAAATTTCTTTGGTTTAAGTCTGTGGATATATGTGTATACACAGATATATATATATATCCATATCATACCTTTCAACTGTACAGATTTTCGCAGAATGTACAGATGTTTGCCTCTTATCTTTGGTCCGTTTTTCATAACCTTGTGGCTATCTGGCAAATTAGTGGCATATCATTAAAGACTGACGTTGGAAAATAATGACAAGCATTTGAGGTTACGACTTCATACCCTTCAGAGAATCCATGCTAGTGAAACACCTGTTATTCTATCCACTTTCTATGTTTGTTAGGGCAATATTTGGGAATTGTAACCTATTTGTACCAGTTGTTTTCATGGCTTTGTTCGGTTTCTTACTTTACGGGGTTAACAGGTATGAGCCATATATATATAACGTGGAGAAAACAGCATTCATTTGCTATGCTGTGAGTGGATTACACACACGCAGGCGCACTTGCATATCCTTATTGTGGGTTACATATGTTTAATAAATATTTGTGCTTATGTGGCCTTTCCTAATTGGGACCGTAACAGTTACATATCTGTATTCCGGTTTACGGACATATGCGAAACACACGTTCACCTTTACATATTTAAATGTGTTTACAGCACACACGCATTCTTTACACTTTAAACATATATGTGCTGTGGTCATAGTTCAACCGGGACTGCATTCACATTGGCCGGATGCCGGAACCACTATTCTATTGGTGTTCTGCCTCATTGATATGCATACCCATAGTACTTAGCTACATCAACATATGCCTCACCGCTTCACTTACAACACAGGCATCCATTTTCCTGCTGGGAAAAACGCGGTACTACATATTACACATTCCCTATTGCCTACTGCTGTGGACCCCAGCTGCATTGTTAATCACTCCAAGGATATGCAGAACACCAAGGCTTATAGTCCTGGCACATACAGGTCTTTGATTGTCAGGGTGTTCATTTTGTGATCTGGGTTTAGGCTTGTCCGCCTGGTGAACGGAACTTCCCTGGCCGCGTTCAAATGTCAGATGAAGCACATGGGCAGGGAGTTTCTCCCTATTTTGAATTTTTACCTGTGTTTACAGACACAGGTGTTTGGGCACCTGTCAGCAGCTTATTCTGTTGGCAATACATATTATGGGTGGGGTTGTTACAGTCCATACTCCACGGTCAGGGGTGTTCCCATTCACATTTGACTATTTCCTGTATTCAGTCATACGGGGATTATTATTTTGGACATGAAGTGACTACAGGTATGCAGTGTACATTACACAAATGTGAAAGGTTGTTACTGTAAATATGTACGGACTACGGACCTCTGTAATACGCTGTTGTGTTCTGGCATAGCAGTAGCTAATCATTAAAGACTGAAGCCGGAATGTGATGACAAACGGTTGGGTTTCAGACTTTTCATACTCTTCAGGATATTAATGCCAATGTGCAAACTGTTATTCTATCAGATTTCTATGTTTCTAAGAGCTATCTTTACAAATTTTTGGGCCTTTGTCTCACATTTATTCATGGCTCTGTCCAGATATCTTGCTCACACAGGTTGACAGGTATGGTCGGTTACGCCTGCACACAGTAAGTGTCCCTCACACTTGATCAGGGTTATCCTGTTTACGTCAGTGTCTTCATCACCCTTATGCCGTTTGCCACTATGCGAATGTGTGCAATATATTCTCCCGCCTATTCATGTCGGGACAAGTGCGTCATGGGAAGGTGTTTTATCCTGGGTAGTAGGTTATGCATGACCACTTCTGGCTGGACAGTGTCATGGACCTCTACTGCACATTCTGACTTATGTCCAGATATCTACAAGATTGGACATCGTGTCTTCACACCCATTCTACTATTTACACAGGTTAGTTATACCATGAGGGATATCCCAAAAATTTGACAAGACCAAAACAAGACAGATTCCAAAGATTTTTGTGGCTTTACGAAAATGTGCAGGGGGTTTTACATGCAAGGGCTACATGGTTTGTAATCCTGAAACTGCCTAGGATGACACTACCTACTACATATGCGTAGGGGTCACTATGTGTAGCTGTGTCTGCAACGAACCAGTAGGCCAAGTACGGCTGGATTTGGTGGACGTTCTCGTATGGGAGCGGGTTGTGTGGTGTGGAGGGGATGCTGGGTAAGCCATTATGCATCCAGGTGTGTTGCATTTGTTATGGCCAGTTCCATCAGGACCAATGTGTGGGTATGTGATGGTGACATATGTATACATTTGTATCGCACATTTCCATATTCATATGTTTGTGGGATTGTGTTCTACACTATGGCCTGTCTGCTTGTCTTGCAGCTGTTTCTACATGTGTTTGTGTTTCTTTCAGCTTCACCCGCTGCCCCCTCGTACACCTCCGGTTCACCTTTTCTGCATACGACACAGTATCGCCTTGGAGGATTTTAACATTACCCATCCACCCCTCACACGCAAATTCCTCACACCCCACAGATCACTACTTTGGTTGTTGGCCCATGACACGGCCAGAGTAACACATTGAATACCCTACATGTGTCAGGTACCTTTATGGTTGTGTGGACTACCCTGCCATGTTTGCTTTCCACATGCTATACCTCACGCACATAGGTACACGCCCATACTTAACTTTCATTCCTTGGTTGGTGTACCCGGGTACTACCTGTTCGACTGTGTCACATACAAGTTCGGCTTATACCGCTGACTTCCAGATTTTGCCAGCCTGTTGTACTCATTAGTAGGATGGCACATTTTCCTATGTCCAAGCTATTCCTTACACATATCCGACTGTTGTGGACAATGCCTCCCCACAGTTGACGGTAGGGTTTCCACCTTTTCAGTTGGCCACAGTGTGACATTTGCGGTTAACACATCACATTTTACAGGCCGACACATACCCACGGTCAGTTCGGCAGATAGAACTTACAATTCTTGCCTATATCTAAGCTTATTCTTGTAGCATTTTGGTGGCTTATTCTGTTTCTTATGACATTTATGTAATATACGTACAGAGAAACTGTTTAATGCAACTATTACATAACGTCTAAGGAATAATTATGTCCTATAATCTCTGGACATTTGCCATTTTTACAAGTTTGTATCAGGACACATCTGCCCACAGAGGGACTGTCGCTTTCAAACTGGGACAGGTGGTAATCTTAGTCGACATTACGGATCATACTGTTCTTTTCGGCCTACATGTGTCCTTATTGTTGTAGCTGTTTATATGCTCCTTCTGTTTTGTTTACATGCGTATTCTATTTCCTATCACATTTGGTATGTGAAATGCGGACATACCTTTTGTATGTGACTATTACATGCCTTGTAGGATATGATTCGGACATATGGTCGCTAAATATATCTACATTTCTCCTCGTGTATTTTGTTATGGACACATCTGCCCAGCTATGTACCCCCCCTCACATTATGGGTCAGCTGGTGACCCTCTCCATTGGGCTGGACGTACCTACTGGCGGCACGCTAACATATGATGCATTTCACTTCCACATTGTATAGCTATCTACACTACGCTGGACTACGGGCACACGGTTTTCCATGTCATTTGTTCAAGGGTTAGGGACCCGTTATTCCCTACCGTGCATTTGTGTTTGCTTATTCATTTTCTGTTTGCACGAACTATCTTGCATGCTTTGCATACGTTTCAGTATCCACGGACACTGCGATTACTATTGCAGGCGGAATATAATATTCAGCAGTTTAGGTTGCTTATCAACAGCCGACATCGATACACCCCATGCACTCGCGCATGTTTCCTATGCACGTGGCTGTGGCGGCTGCGCGCACAAGCCTTACGCCGGCCTTGCACCGATCTTCATGAATCCCGGGGTAGTTTTATTTGTTCATGACTTTTGTTTACATCTAGTTTGTTTAACCATTCTTAGGTAAGTACTAGTAGGGTTGCCACCTTTTTAAATGCCCAAAGTGGGACATTTTTGGTGCAAACGTCAGATTTTGCAGGGCGAAACATACCCATGGCCAGTACAAAGGACAGAATTTCACTTTTTTGCTTAAATAAAAGTTTATTCTTGTAGCATTTTAGTTGCTTATTCTGTTTCTTATAGCATTTAGGTGTTTCAGATACAGAATAACTGTTTTATGCAACTATTACATAAAATATAGGAAATAATTTTTTCCTAAAATCTCAGGACATTTGCCATTTTTACAATGTATTTGCAGGACACAACTGCCCAAATAGGGACTGTCCCTCGCAAAGTGGGACAGGTGGTAACCCTAAGTACTAGGCTAGCTGCTCTTTTGGACCATTTTAAGCCTAGTAAATTTTCCCTTAGTGAGAATCACTCCATGTACCTCTTGAATGTGAGGCAAACACCTTAACCATTATGACAACCCCAACCCCCAATACAATTTTATTTATTGAGTGTCAATATAACATTATCACATATTTATGTTTGATCTTTTGTAACATTATTTGTTTTATGATCAATACTACATTTTTTACAACGTAAAATTGTTTTTTAAAGGATTCTGCAGATACACATAACTTCAGTGCTACATAATCACTCTATGTTTTTGATTTGTTTATAGGTATAAAACACCGAAGTACTGCACACAACTCCAGCCTCATGGTTTCAGAATCAGAATTTGACAGTGACCAAGATACTGTTTTTAGCAAACAGAAAAATGACAGTGACAGCCCTGCAAAGGACATAAATGGGTCTATAAGAAATGGAACATCTTTTAACTTTCACTGTAAGGAAGGTTAATGTCACTGTTAATGGTGCAATGAGAAATGAAAATGAACCACTAATGTTATTGCCAACCATCCAAAGCCTTGGAAAAAAAAACTTCCCCAAATGCTTGCTGAAAGTAAATGAAGGTTGTAAGAATGTACTTTATATGATAACACATTATTTTGAGCATGCCCCATCTGTTTTTCCTAAATGTTTGGGGAAGATGACAGGTGTCAGCATTAGGTTCTGAAACCAACATTTGGCATTACCCTACTGTGATGCTTATATATATATATATATATTCGCATAGCAGGGACAGTGCTATATATGTTTATTGCTGCACCGGCAAAATTGACAGAATTCAGATCTATGCAGACCTTAGACTACACAGTTAGCACTGGCAGAAATAAAGGTGTGCAGTGCAGTTACAACTTACTAACTGAACTTTATGTTGGAAGTGGTAAAAGTTCAGACCAAAAGGATTTTAGACATGGTCTTGCCTGATATGGCTAGGTTTACATTTTGTTTTCTGCAACAAGCATTTTTTGCTGAGCTTTGAATATAAAGAAATGCCTTATTTATAGAGTTTAGTGGATAATTACATTTCTGCTAGTGTTCTGTTCTTGTCATGTTTTCCTGTGCGTTTATTGTGTTGTGCATTATGCATACAAAACATATTGCCTCAGGCTTCAGCTGTAACCTTACCAACCATATAGGAATATTTCAAACTGGAGGCAACATGAGATCTGGTAAGTTCTACAGTGTGAGTATAATATAAAGAATAAAAAAGGGGGAGCAGATATTATATGGGCCAAGTGATGCTTATTTGCTGATATATCCTCTGTTTCCTTGACTAGAAATGCACATCTTTTTGACAGATGATGGGTATAGCCTTGAGTTAACCAGTACTGAAACACAAACATTGTGCTGAAAGGCAAAAGGATTCAGTGTATAAGTCAATATCTCTCCTATGGGAACACTTTTTATTCAGCAGTGTATTGAAATACTTGGAATTTTTAAATGCTTTCAATAAATGAAGCAAGACCTTTTCAATATCTTTTTTAAGAACATTTTTGTGTTGCATTCCAGTATTATTTTAAAAAAATGTTAGCACCTTCACCCAAGAACAAAAGAGCTCTGAGCACTACGAGGTAGTCACTGATATCTGTTGTGTTGTTGCTAGTATTTACCTATATTTATGTCATTGCTATTCATAGCCTCATACTATGCAACCATTGTAGACTTAGCCAACAATACCATAGAAAATGAACCCTTTAAGCTGAACATAGTAGTTCAGAAGATGATGTTAGGGGGAAGTAGAGTTACATTGGGAGATATAGCCAGAATATTTTCAACTTGAATTATCAGAAGTTGGAAAAAGGAGAATAATATATGGAAACTGAGATATATGGGGTTGGGAGGGTGGCCTAATGGTTAAGGTGTTTGCCTTACAAACACAAGGTACAGGGTTTGAATCTCACAGGGGATAACTGGCTAGGCTTAAAATGGCTCACAAGGGCAGTTAGCCTAGTACTAACCTATGAATCTATGATATTGTTTAGTTTGGCACATTCGTAAGTGTTTAGCCAGTAACTGCTGGGATGAAGTTACACAATTCATTCATTTCAGCTAACTGAAGTTTGAACATTGCTGGTGTTTTCACTGTGTAATATGTAGGTGGAGTGTTCCATAGGATCTTTTCTCATACAAGCCTTTTTTTATACAACAGTCTGTTGGATGACATTTATTTTCGGAGATGGCTGATTGTTTAATATCTGTTTAAAAATGACAGCAGACAGTACTGAAAAATGAATTTGGCATCATCTCTTATTACAAGTGAAAACTTCACAGATGTCTCTGTATGTAAGGTTGCATGCATATTTACTTAAAGCTAATTGCAATATCAACTGCATTTGTCTGACATGTAATTAAAGGTCTTACTTTGAGGGATGTTTTTGGTGAGTGACTTACCTTTCTTTTTATAAGGTTCTCTTGGCACAAAGTGTTCTATTCTCTAGCAACTGCACATGGCAGGGGGCCAGCACCCCCAGTCAGTGATTGTTGTCATGTGCCTAAGCTGGAAGGATGCACTCAACCTCCTCACAATCCACTTTTATTTTCTGCTGATATATGGGATTTCAGGCTTAATGCTTATGACTGGAATGTTCCCCAATTCAGTACTGAAATATTTTAACTTTTATGTATTACTGTGGTTGTCATATTACAAACCAGGACTTGCACCAGTTTGTACTGCCTTGAAGAAGAGCACAATGGGACTGAGTATCAGAAGTGCCAGAGGTTGGGCCAAGCAGAGGGCAAGGGTATGAGGCTTGTCAAACCTATCAGTTGATGGAAGCACCAAAGGATAGCCTGCACAGCAATAAGCAAGCAAGTCCCTCACTTCCTGCTAGGCATGAGTCAGAGCAAAGGGTAATAATGCAAGGGAACACAAGGCCACACATCAGCCAGAACTTCTTCTGCCTGTGTCTGCTATCCAAGTGACCTTTACCCCTTTGCAGTTTGTGAGCTTTTCATCTGCTAATGAGGATTACACCTCAAAAGCCAGTTATCATCTGATAACCATGGAAGAGGCAGAATAATTAAAGTAAGAGAATCACGTCTCCACTATCTATATATAGGAGTGAATCCCATGATTTGCAGTCTGTCTCTCCCACCAGTGGGGCATGTAGGTGATAGGCCTTGTCTCACGGAGCAATCATTATACCCTATAGTGAATACTTCGTGGTTACACTACAGTAACATGATTTTTGTTTCAGGAAACATTTTCTTCTCAACCCCCAAATCTCTGCCATATGAGTGAGTCGCAGTGTTAGAACTCTATCCCTGCTACATTGCTGCATGCAGACAATAGGTTGAGTCTCATGGAGCAGGTCCACTAATGAAGACAGTATGGCTGTACAACAGCTAAAGAAGCATTTTTGTCTTACCCTCCCATATCCCTGTCATGCAAAAGAAAACTGAAAGTCTACTGCTGTAGCATCACCATCTAATCAGACCAAGGTCACCTTTGGAGTGTTGGACATGCATGTCCCCTTTGACATCTGATAGAATTTAACTCAGTGGCTGCAGGAGCGCATGCTTAGGCAGTACAGGATAATACCAGTACAAAGCCCTGTGTGGGCTTCTAGCAAACAAGTTCCACCTGTAGCATGTATCTCCAAATCATTGGGGCCAATAGTGGTTATCTTTTAGAATTTGAACTGACAAGGAATCTCAGTTATGTTTTTAAATGTGTTGCTGTTTGATGCATAATTAATTTTCTGACATGGCTGTTAGCAAGAAACATCACTTACTCGTAGTAGGTGATATGATCGGCTTATTTATTCTTTTGCTGAATTTTATTGTTTTATTTGGGGACTTAGATTTAATTCCATTTGCTAACACTGACATCTTTGTTAACTAAGTGGTTAGAGCAGCCCTCTATTACCACCACTGAGCTCCTGATACATATCTAGTGTCATGTTGTATTTATTCATTCTTTAATAAACTACAGTATTTGTTATGGGTCTTGGATTTTAGGCCTATATCTATCTGGATTTGGTAATACTTTTAGTGTTGTTTTAGTTGTCATCCTTGCCTTGTTTTACCACCACCGAGCTTCTGAATTTGTTTCAAGCTGCATTTGGTGTATTTGATTGTCAACCATACTCTACCTGGATATGTTTACTACTTGTGTTAAAGTGTGTTGTTTCTAAGACATAATTGAGCAGTGGATTATCTGAGGGTATGTATTTTATCTGGACATTTTATGAGACTTGATAAAGTTTATTTATCTACATTTTATGACTGCAAATTTCCAACTGGGCAGTGACATTTTCCAGTACAGTTCTAAGAAAAAAAGCTTTAGGAACAATCATTAGATAGGCATGAATATAAATATACAATAAGCAAATTTGTTAATCAGTTAATGAACATACATGTTTCAATGTTTAATAATTAAAAAAAGAATAAGCAGAAACAGACTATAGAGAGGTTTTGCACAGAGACAGTCAAGTCAGTAATTTCTGTTGTGAGATGTATAGTTAAAGATAACCACAGAATTACAAGAGAAACAGGTAACATTTGAAAATCAGAAAGAATGAACCGACTTTAATAATTTAAATAATTGGCTACTGTATTATATAATAATTAAAAAAAGAATAAGCAGAAACAGACTATAGAGAGGTTTTGCACAGAGACAGTCAAGTCAGTAATTTCTGTTGTGAGATGTATAGTTAAAGATAACCACAGAATTACAAGAGAAACAGGTAACATTTGAAAATCAGAAAGAATGAACCGACTTTAATAATTTAAATAATTGGCTACTGTATTAGATAACAGGAACAAACACTGTAACAGTAGCACTTCTGAAAATTCCAAGTTGAACGCACAGCTGAAAATACAGAATTTTATGTATCTTCAGAGGGGCATGCTGAGCACAGCTTTTCTATGACATTCTGAATGCATACTTGGAGGAAATATATGCAGTTCAACTCATCTATTCCAGAAATTACCAACATTCAAAGACAATTAAGATTAGTTAGTTTTTTCCTGGCTAGATGTATAGATATGAGAAATGTATGAGCCAATGTAAGGTCACAATGTGGTTTGTATCACTCCAGGATATGGAGAAATGAGTAGCAGTCAAGGTAATTTAGTAATTTTTAGCTGAATTTTAGTTGAGTTAGTTTGTTGTTGGTTAAATTCAGCAGAGCAAAGCAAAGAACTTGTGGTGGATATTCCATGGTGACCTAATGAAAATCTATCAGTCCTTTAACAATCTTCTATAGTTTTAGAAGAAATAAACAGTGAAGTTTTTTTTTTTTTTTTTTTTTTTTTTTTTTTTATTTCTCAGGGTAGAGCACTGATTTATACGGACTAATTTTAGGTTCAGTCCGGGAAAGTCAAAGTAAGCAAAGAAATAGTAAACAACTGAGTTTAAAGGTTAAGAGTAGCACCAGACACACTATATACTTATGATAAGGTAGTATCAAAAATGTCATTAAACATTGTTGATAAAGTAATAGAAAAGATAAAATAGGTGAAATTGAGGTTCCATGGGGAAAAACATGCTAGTAGAGGAAATAAATAATATGTGTTGAGAATGAAAGTGAAGAGTGTAGTTAGTGCTTGAAGAGATAGTAGAAGTAAGTGTAGAAAGTGGGGTATGAGTGGGGAAGGTAATGTGTCAGTGAGATATACAGTTTGGGATTTGGAAATATACATTCAAGTAAAATGTCTTGAAATGAAGCACTGGTCTATCTTTAGTAGGCAGGATTTAAACTGAGGTACACAGTTTGAGCAGATGGCAAGTACTTTGAGTTTGGTGGGTAGGGATTCTCTTAGCAGAAAAGATGTGTTTAGTGGCCTGAAGCATATTCCCAGGTGTGTTTAGAGTGTGGTTTGAATGAGAGTGACTTCTTGGATTGTACTGTGGTTATTCAGTTATAAGTCTCACAGCTTGGGAAGTGAGATATCCAAGTGTAAAAGCTTAAATAGCTGTGAGAAAAAGGTCTGCCTTTTGCTTAAATGGTAACCATTTAGCTTTTGCATTAGTTAAACAGTGATGAAAGTGGGGAAAGAGTTTTATGCAATGGCATTTTTTTGAGTGATTGTACTTCAATAAGGAGTAGATCGTGCCCTAGCTGAGTAAGCTGTATTCCTTTAGCAGTAGTTGTTCTTACCACTGAGGAGAGAGGAAAAAATCTTTCTAGCCCAGAACATTAGGCAATTAATTTTGTCTCTAGATTTTGTTGTGCTTAGCTGAAAGTTCAAAAACTGGTCTGTCCTGATTGTATGATATTGCAAACTAGAGGAGAGATGGAAGTAGTTGGTATGAGATTAAGAAGGACCCTGTCTTTTAAAGGCATCTAAGTTTCTGATTTATCCACATTAAAACAGTACTTACATGTTGATCAGACTCGAAGAACCCTAAATCTGTGAAGGAATCTGTGTTTCAAATGTACCCTCATTAACACACATGTTTTTTAGACTTGAGCCATCCATCAAGCATTTTCCCCCATTTTTGCACATGGGCTTGGGTGTCACTTCAACAGTGACAATATAGAGCCAATGTTCACGCCACCAGATGGCTTGTTGGTCATTTCACCTAATTTGGAAAGAAACTATTTTATTTATGGCTTAATCAAAAGAATTAGTACATAAAAGATTTCACCTCTAACTGTCACATCTGGTGTTATCAAACCAAAGAATCAAAAATATATTTAGTATTTCAAAAATAAAGCATACTACCAGAAAATGCACAGGATACTTTTTTTTTTTGCAGGGAGGCTACAGACTGAATATTAGATTCCTTTCCCATGGTATAAAAGTGTAAAGCCCTGACAGCTCCTCAGAAGATGCATTTGACTAATGGCATGGGCAATGAAGCAATCAAATGGTACAGGATGGATGTGAATGGCTGATACAAGCTCATCAATCCTGGGGAGAGGGTGGCAGCTTTGCTGAATTAATTGAGTCAAGGACTCTAGTGTACACATGCTGCAAGCAGTAAAATCACTCAGCCAGGAGACTCTATATGTGTTGTAGCACTTAGACACCTCCAGGAAGAAACCAAAAGTACAGCACTGAAGCTGCCAGCGAAGGGAGTCAGGACAGTTTGTAGAATCTGCAGACTGGCCTGCTCCCTAGCACCTGTCACCTCCAAAAAAAAAAAGAAAAGTTGGTTTGATAAAGCATACTGTCCAGGGAATAAATGAGCCAGAGGGCTGTCACCTGGACTCTGCAGCTAATTGGATACCAGAAAGGGAAGCCATTGGTCCAATCCTGCAGACCCTCCAAAAAAAAAAAAAAAAAAAAGAGAGAGAGAGAGAAATATGGCCTTATATTTTGGAATACTGCAGTACCCTGCCTCCTTCATTCTGACCCCAAAATGTGGTCGGGAAGACTAAGGGTGGTGGATTCTCTATCTTCATTAAGGACAGGTACACCTCCAGACTGGTTTGCCAGCATGACGCACTGGAACTACTCCAGGTGCAACTGACAGTTGGCAAGACACTCATCCAAGTTATAGCCAACTATAGACCCCCCTCCATGACTCAGGATACCGACTCCTTTTATCTGGATCTACTTGACTCCATCAAGGCACCCCCTAACACCCTGATCCTTGGTGACTTCAACTACCCCACCATAGACTGGGTGAACTATTCCTGCACTAATGCACTCACTCAACAATTCCTTGACTTCATCAATTCTAATGGACTAGACCAGCTCGCCTCATCCCCCACAAGGGGAGATAACATTCTGGACTTGGTTCTCACCAACATGGTCGACCGCTGAACCATTCCCATAGTATGTTCTTCCCTGGTGAGATCAGATCATTGGACTGTCTCATTTGAAGTTTCTATTCCACCCAACCCCCCCCCCCCAGCCATAATCAAGCTAAAAAACTTCTCAAAATCTACGTACAACCTCCTAAGGGAGGGTATCTGTAGCTTCACACCACTGCCCCCCTCAGAGGATGCAGACAACTAGGCTGAACAGTACACCAATGCAGTATACAAGCACCTGTACAATTGCATGGACTCAGCCATTCCCAACAGAACTAAAACCTGCTCCTCAAGAAAACACAAACCTGTTTGGTGGACATCCTATATCAACAGGCTTTACAACAAAAGGAAGAAACTGTTTTCCAAGGGCAAAAAGGAACAGATTCCAAATTGGAAAAACTCCCTCCTTAGCCTCAACAAGCAAATTAGATCACTAGTGAAAACCTCCAAACTCAATTATGAATCAAAACTAGCCTCCGAAACAAAGGAAAACTACAAAGCCTTCTTCAGTCATGTCAGGAACCTCCATGGCAAAACTCAGGTTTGTTCCAAATTAGTATTTAACAGTATCACCTACACTGATCCTGTTGACATAGCCAACATCCTAGCAGATAGATTCAGAGCAAACTTCACCCTCCTGTCCCCCCCAAAGGTCCTTTCAACATCCCTGATGCTTGTCTCGCACCTCATATCTCTGTAGATGAAGTGCTAAAAGCTCTATCTAAGGCAAAGAACACAGCTTCCATGGGACGTGATAGTATCCCAGTCTGTATTCTGCACCATCTCTAGCAAGAACTGGCTTCACCATTGAGCACCCTATTCAACTACAGCCTAAGTACAGGCTTCATCCCAGAAGAGTGGAGAACTGCCATTGTCATCCCCTTGCACAAAGGTGGTGCAACCACTGACCCTGGAAACTGTTTCCCCATTATTTTGACAAGTCTGATCTGTAAAGCCATGAAACATATCATTATGGATCTCATAAACAAGGACATGGGGAGTCTCCAAGCACTTGAGCCCACCCAGTTCAGATTTGCTAAGGGCAGATCTTGCCTGTTGAACCTGATTGACTTCTTTGAGACTGCCACCAAGTCCCTGGATGAAGGAAAGTCAGTACATACAGCTTACCTTGACTTGGCCAAGGCCTTTGACTCAATCCCCCACTCTGGCATTATCGAAAACTAACACAACTTGGCATAAATTCCTATCTCATCAGGTGGGTGGCCAAGTGGCTTAGTGACAGGACCCTCAAGGTCAAAATAGGTGCCTCCACCTCCGATAGTAGACCTGTCACTAGTGAAGTTTCCCAGGGATCTGTCCTGGGACTCCTGTTGTTTGGCATCTACTTCTCTGAGATCCAGGCAAAGACAAAAGGCCTGTGGCTCACTAAGTTTGCAGACAACTATAAGTTGGGTGCTGTCATTGACTCCCCAAATGATGTTAACATACTGCAAGAGGGTCTCACAGCAACTGATGACTGGTGCCAAAATCATGGCCTCAAGCTAAACACAAAAAAAGTATCAATATACCATTCGGCAATGGCAACCCCCTTAACACACAACCTATGGTGAGAGACCTGGGTACTCAGGTTGATAACAATCTCACATTCAACAATCATGTAGCGGCAGTAGTCAGAAAAGCATTTTACTTGATTCATCTCATAAGAAAGGGATTGCATCCAGAAAAAAGGAGGTTATTACCTCTCTATACTCCTCCTTCATTAGACCAATAATTGAGTATAACTCACTGTTTGGTATGTACCTCTCCAAACATCTGCACCAACTGGAAAGGCTATAGAAATACCTCACAAAGGGAATCCATGGCCTCCAACACCTGTCCTATGTGGACCAGCTCAAATCACTATCACTCCACTCAGTATAATACAGGCTGCCCTACTAGAGATGCTCCTTATCAGTAAGTCTACCTCTTCATGCATTACCCGCTCAAAAGGCCTAAATCTAATATGCAACATCAACAAAACCTGCTGGAGAGACAGATTTGTCTCCCAGAGGCTGTCCCGTCTCTGGAATAGACTTCCCATACACATCAAACAGAGTGCTTCCCTGACCCTCTTCAGGTATAACTTTGATGAGTGGATATGAAACCACAAATAAGTCCCAGGGGTTCCACCTGTGTCCCTCATTGATAGGAGTGACAGGTGCTGACTGAGGTTTCTTTTTGGGGATAAACTCTTGGCTAGGCTTGTAAGGGCCCCAAGGCCATTAGCCTAGTAACCTCCTATCATCCTTTCATCCTATGATTTATTTCACATACTATCACATTTATAACTAATGGAAAGAGTATACAACTCATTGGGCATCCCTGACTTACACCGCTCTTCATATGCACCTCCTGGCTTAACCAGCAATTTGCAAGTATGATGACATACATAATTTCCTAACTTTATCACTTGTATTTTTTTTCATTATTACCTGCAAGATTTCATATCCAATTGTATCAAATGCCCAATTAAGGTGATTTTCACTTCTTCCTTTCTATTCATAACATCATCCATAATTAATATCTTCCATAATGTTTTACATTTTAGTTTCAAATCTCTTTTGTATTATTTTTATATGTATCTTGTAATCATTATTACTCAGTACTGTCTGTTTCCACTTTGTAATTGTCTTCTATCTTCCTTCTTCCATATGAATTTAAGTGTTCCACTACATAATTCTTTATATATAAGACCTTAATTTAATCATCCATTCAAAATCTTGAAAAAATAATTTTTTGCCAGCCATTAAATTTTTATACATTTTGTACCCTATTCCATCTATTCCTGCAGCCAACTCTATATTGAATTATCCTAATACTGTATACAGCTCATAAAAATAAATCTCCTTTTCTAACTCCTTGTTCTCTTTTTCTGTTAACTTTTTTACTTTCCAAGTTATTTTCACTACCTTTTTTCTTTTTTTTTTCTTCAAACATTTCTTGTACATATTGTACTACTCAATTCATAATCTTTTCCCGAGTTCTTTCTATTTCTCATTTTACGTTTTTATTTCTCTCATTACATTACCATCTTCCTTTACTAATCTACTTAATTAATACTTCTCTTTTTCCTTGTAATAATATCTTTGCTTAAATAACAATTCTTTTTCTTTGTTAAAGTACTTTCTATCATTATATTCAAAATAGTCCACTGCATTGTTATATGCTCTTTCACATTTTTCTTTCTCTGCGTTTCTCATGTCATATTGCCACTATAAAAAAAATATTATTTTATATTTTTTCTTAAATAAAATGCACCATTCAGACCAGTTTTTATTAAATGTTCTCATAGTAATATGATCTTTCTATAACAGTATTACTAGTATCTTTCCTGCTTCATTCCATGCTTTATCATTTATCCTTTTTATTCCTTTGCCCATTTTTACATATTCCTTGTTTCCTTTATTTCTAGCCATATTGCAAGATGATCAAAAAATCTGGTTTCAGCTATCTTCCTTTCTCCTATAACTAAATCTTCTGATAAGATAAAATAAACTGTTTTAGTTCTATACATGCCTCTTTTGTAAGTGTATGAATTCTTTGTCACAAAGTTTTAACTTACATCTTATAACTTCTAAATTTTTCTTATATCATTTCCTTTTTTTTATGCTTGCCTCTTAAATCAACAATTAATGTCTTCTGTTAAAATATTCATATTTTCACTGCATAGTCTAAAATCTGATGAAATAAGCTTTCCTTTTCTTTATAATTAGTATAAGCATACAATTTTTTTTAATCTACATACTTATTTTTCCACTTTAAATCTACAATGGTAAACCTTTCCATTTTTGCTAAAGTTACAACTAATATATTTATTCTATTTCTACAGAATATGACTATTCTAGAACATCTTTCATTTCCAAAATTCCAGATTGTTTCCTCCCTATAGTATCTCTGTTTGTAATCTTTCATTTGTTAAAAAAATGCGTCTTCTAATAAAATTACATCTACATCACATGTATTACACCATTCCAAGATCTCTATCCTTTGTACTATATTCTTAATACTGTTCACATAAGGCACTTTAAAATTGCCATTTTCCCTTTTCCTTAGATTCATACATTAATCGCTAATTACTAGGCTAGTTGCCTTAATGGGCCATTCAAAGCCTAACCAAGTTTCTACCCAAAGCTGAAAACCAAATACTGTTTCTTGTACCTGTGATTAAAATACCTTAAATATTATATCAATCCCCAGCCATTACCTGTATATGTTCTTTTTCATCCATTTTCTTCCTTTTTTCCTTTTGTACTTGTCTCTTTTTTTTTTTTTTCTGTTTTTCTATCTCCCAATTTATGTCTTCTTCGTCACTTATTTCAGAGCCGTCTTCTATGTATTATCTTTTTCTCATCTATTTTCTTCTATTTCTACTACTTCTAAAATTTATTTTCTTTGTTTATTTTCTTCTCTTTTTCCTTACTTTCATTTTACACTGCTCCCATACATGTCCAATTGTGTTACATTTCTAACATTTCAGTTTACATTTTTTACATCATGTCCCATTTACCCACAAATATAACATTTTCTTTTATCACAGTATATTATCAAATGTCCTTCTTTTCCACACAAAAAAAATGTTTTGGGCTGTCCCCAGTATTTTACGACACCACATTCCCCTCCACATTTATCATTCTTGGTATATGTATAATTTTTTCTCTTTCTATTTTTAACAATATTACATTCCCATCTGTCAGTCCATATACACCCTTTTATCAAAAACTTTTGCAATGTCCAGTACTTTTTTACATACAGTTTTCAAACGTCCTTTCAAAGTCTTTCTTTCCACTTCTGTTTGAAATTGTAATTGGAT
This sequence comes from Protopterus annectens, assembly GCF_019279795.1. NCBI lineage: Eukaryota > Metazoa > Chordata > Ceratodontiformes > Protopteridae > Protopterus > Protopterus annectens. Next base: position 1,713,339,654 of record NC_056731.1, on the reverse strand, counting down.
TTTCTTTTTTGTTTACCTGTTAACTGCTTTTATCACATAAAAAATACATGGGTTATAGTCTTTCTTTTTCATATTTTCCAAGAAAAGTTTCCATTGAAAAAGTCTCAAATATAATATCACAAATGTCTCTTTGTTAATAAGAATGAACACTCTTATCGTATGTTCTGCTATGCCTAAAGGAACTATTAAATTGTCCCACAATTCATACCTGTCCCTTTCTTTGTCTTCTTTACTTTGAATCCTTACCACTTAATTCTGTTTTTCATTTTCATCTGCCTTTTTTTCTGCTACTCCATTTTTGCCTTTTTTTTTCACTTTCTTTGCAAATGTTTTCCTTTTCATGTTACCACTATTCTTCAGAATTGTCTCTGCCCTCTCCTTTTGTATTTTCTCTATAATGCCGCCTAAAAAACATCTCTTTTATTTTCTGGCCCTCTCTGCATCACCATTTCTTTGAGTAAATCATCTTACAACCCTCACAACAGGAGGGTTGTAATTATATATCCATCATTTGCTGACTCATTTCCATCAAACAGATATCTTTGAAACAACTCCTGAAAATCCTACACGTATTCTCTAGTATCAGTATTGGTTTTCTCCCCCCATTCCATTATCTCCTTCTCTCTCCCTCTGCAACCCTGTTTCTCCAGGCTGCCTCTGCACCTTTAATGGAAACAGGAAGTGATCATGCAAAATGAGTCCCACTTGTAACAATGACAAGTAGGGCAAATTCCCTGATGCTCTGGCCAAATTTCCCCTAGTAGTATAAATACCCCCTTGGGTCTTCCCTGCAAATAGGCTACTAGCCTAGTGGGACTAACCTGGTTAACAAAGGATAAATGTAATTATACACAGCATTTTTAAGTTTTAAAATATGTTCCTTAGTATATACTGCAAGATTAAGACTGTGAACTTTTATATAAAAGTTATCAGTATTGCTTAGGATCACTACTAAATTGTTTCAAATAAAAGCACAATGGAGATTTAACACTTACATGTAATCGTGTCTTTTAGTACTTCAAAAAGTAACATAAAATTGTTTATATGTTTTTTATAATACTTAGTTTTAGTTGGTAAATGAAACAGCAAACTCAGTAACATCAGCTGTGCTATTATATCAAAGATATACTTTGTTTCTGCCATTTTTGCTGTATACAGATACTGATGTGTTTAAACAGGATGAATTCGGTTTGGTCACTCCTGATGTGACAGAGTGCAAACATCCCTTATGCACCCGTGAAGAATGCATGGGTAGGTTTTGTGCTTTGCAGAAAAGGTGATCACCATTTTGTGTTGGTTGGGCTCCTTATGGGTAAAAAACAATGTATTTTATTTATTTATTTAATCATTCATTCATACACACATGCATACATACATACATTTGTTAACTGGAGTAGAACACTGAACCTAGTGGTTTGCATAGTATAGAAATATAGTCCAGAAGAACTTAGTAAGAATTGTATGGAACTGGATTTGCTATACAATTTAGAGCTGATGACTGTATTACCAGCAAAGAGGATGGTAGAGTTGTTAGTGTACTGAACAAGTTTGACATCACCACAAGGCTTTCATCATCATCAACCCCCTTTTTTCCATTTCTATATGGGGTTGGGGGAGCCTTGTCTACTGCCACTATCTTGCAATATTCAATGCCACTCTCCTACCTTCGTCAACACTCATGTCTAACTGTTGCAGGTTTTCTATCACACAGTCCAACCACCTCTTTGCTGAACGCCCTAGTTTTCTTTTGCCTTCTTCTTGTTTGAGCCAAATCTTCTTCACAAGATCATATTCTGCTTTTCTGCACATGTGTCTGAACCATAGTAATCTGGTCTCTTTGATCTTTTTTGCAATTGGAGCTACTTTGGTTTCTTCTGTTATGTCCTCATTTTTTCTCCTGTGCCAGTTTGCATAATGGTTAAGATCTTCACCTCCCATGCACAAGATACAAGGGTGAACCTGACTTACAGACAACTGTATGGAGTTGGTATGTTCTCTCTATGTTTCATTGAGGTTCCTCCCACCTCTCAAAAATATACTGAGTGTTTCCATCTCAGACTCTCACAAGAATGGAGTTGTGGGCAACAGCACTTCTAGATGGTGCCCTATAGGTGGAATATTCATACAGATCAGCTACTTTGGGCATCAACCGTAGTGCATAGTATCCTCAAGGTAGGAGAACACAGATCTCAGTCAGTATGCTGTGGCATTCATAACATCATAAGATCTTAGGAGGTTACTAGGCTATTGGCTCTGAGGCCCTTATATGCCTAGGCAAGAGTTTAACCCATGTTTAGACAAATCAGCACCCAATGCCCCTGTCCAGCAGAGGCATGGGTGGAATTCCAGGGGTATAGTTTCTGTTTCCCATCCAGTTATCCAGGTTATGCTTAAAAAGGGGTAAATAGGTACTCTGCTTGATGTGGAGAGGGAGTCTATTCCATAGATGGGGGAGTCTCTGGGACACAAATCTTCCCCGACAGGTCTTGTTGATGTCACAGACCAGGTTGAGAACATGTGTTTGGGTTATTTGAGTGGAGCTTGACTTGCAAATATGCAGCAGTCCCATCAAGGTGGGGTCTGTGATTGCCTTGTATGCCAGACAGAGGTCACCTCTGAGGAGTCTGTATGAAACTGAGTAGAGGGAGAGGGCATTTAGCCTATCTGTGTATAGTAGATGCTTGAGGCCCTAGATTCTCCTGGTGAGGAACCTCTGTGGTCTCTCCAGCTGCTGCATGTGATTTGTGAGATACATGCTGAAAGGGACATTGTACTCAATAATGGGCCTTATAAGGGAAGAATACAGGGATGTTATGACCTACTTGTCCCTGGATGAGATACCCTTACTTATAAGGTGGTCCATGTAGAAGGCTTTCCCTACAATGGAAGCAACATGCTGGTCAAAAGTCAGGTTGCTATCAACCTGGGTGCCCAAATCCCTCACGACTGATTGCATGCTTAGGACATTGTTATTAATGTGATAACTTGTGGGGACGTCATTCTCCCCAAAGGGGATGGTAATGCATTTTTTAGTATTAAGCTTGAGGTCATGTTTCTGGCACCATACATTTGTCTGAGTGAGACCATCTTGGAGGATGTGCACATCACTAGGGGAATTGATGAGAGCACCCAGCTTGCAGTCATCTGCAAACTTGGTCAGCCATAGCCCACTGTTTTTGGCCTGCACCTCAGAAAAGTATATCCCAAATAACAGAGACCCAAGACCAAACCCTGGGGTACGCTGCTAGTTACTGGTGTACAACTTGAGGTGGCTTTCCCTATTTTGACTACATGGGTACTATCAGTGAGCCATTTTGCTACCCATCTGGTAATATATGGATTGATGCCTAGTTGAGAGAGTTTATCTATTGTACCCGAGTGGGAAATAGTGTCAAAGGCTTTGGCCAGGTCAAGGTAGGCGGTGTGCACTGTCTTCTCCTCTTCCATGGTTTTGGAGACTGTCTCAAAGAAGTCGACCAGATTTAGCAGACATGACCTCCCCTTGAGGAAGCTAAACTGTGTGGGATTAAGTGTTTGGAGGTTGCTAATGTCCTTGTTTATGAGGTCCATGATAATCCATTCCATGGCCTTGCAGATCAGGCTAGTTAGGCTGATGGGTCTATAATGCAAATGCCATAGATATAGCACCACCTTTGTGTAAAGGGATGATAGTGGCTGTTCTCCACTCAGCTGGGACGAAGTCAGTCCTCAGGCTTTGATTGAATAGGGTGCCTAATGGTGCTGCACGCAGCCTGGGATGTTATTGGGTCCCATGGAGGCTGTATTTTTTGCCTTTGAGAGAGCAATGATGACCTGTTCCCTAGATATAAGGAGAAGGGGGCAGGTACTGGGGATGCCCTGATATACTGATGGGGGCAAAAAGGAGTAAAGTTTTCACTGAATCTGTCAGCCAGCAAGTTTGCTATATCTATGGCATTTGTATATGTGGTGTCCCTGACCACCAGTTCTGAACAGATCTGGGTGCTTCCTTTGAGGTTGCGGACATATGTGAAGAAGGCTTTATGATTGTCTCTAGTAGATGCGGACAATTTGGACTCAAAGTTTGCTTTGGAGGATTTCACTAGTGCACTTGTTTGCTTGTTCAGGCTAAGGAGACATTGCTTCCAATTGGGCACCTGCTCCTTCTTGGTCTTGGACAGCAATTTTTTCCTTTTGTTATAGAGTTTATTTATTGCAGATATCCACCAGACAGATTTACTCTTTCTTGCAGAGGATGATTTAGTCCTTTCAGTTATTCCTGATTCCATGCATCCATATAAATGATCGTACAGTGGTTTGGACCTAAAGTCCACTCTTCAAATTTTCCCTTAAAACTACCTTCCTCGAACTATACTACTGATCTAATCAGCGTATCCTATAATTAAAAAGATCATCTCTACTTGACTCCAAGTAGACTATTCTCTATCTGTTAAACGTAGCACTTGCTCCTACAGTACTTATTACCTTGATACGGCACTCTTGTCATAGATAGTACCCCAAAAAGGCAACCCCCCATTTCTCGGTCACCCACGTCCCCGGAATCTTTTAAAGTTTTTTTGTCTATTCCTTCTAGCATGTCGAGGATCAGTTGCTAGTGTCCTCTCCTGCTCAGCTGGTGAACCTGGGAATATTGAGGCAATGTTACAATTGCCTCATGTACACAGACAACCCTCTCCTCCTCCCACAAAACACAAATACATGCGAGAGATGCAACTACACGGCCAAACTGGAGGCTGAGCTCTCTCAACATAGGACTGGCAAGACCAGTCAGGAGGAGAAGGTTACCACACACACTATAGACCCAGTCTCACATATTACCATTACAACCTCAAATCATACACATAAACACACAAAGACATACTCGGAGGCTCTGATCAAAAATCTACCAAAACAGCAGAGGCCACCAAAGCAGACACCCAAACAACCACCACCTCAGAACACAACACCTGCAACACATAGACCTCACAGTCAGAGTGTCAAACAGTCACAGCCCTTAAGGCCAAACACAATGCCAGACACACTAGTCATTGGTGACTCCATAGTCAGACACACTGACGTCCCGCTCACCAGACTGAGTAAGGAGAAGGTCACAGTAAGCTGCCTGTCAGGCGCTAGAATCCGCCACATAACGCAAGCACTCAGGTCTCTCAACAGCAGGTACAAATATGATTCAGTCATTGTCCACGCTGGTGTAAACGACCTGAGACGTACCTCCTTGGACTACATGAAAAGAGACATTGAGGAGCTCTCTGATTATGTAGCCCAGACAGGTATGACCCTGACCTTGAGCAGTATCCTACCTTCACCAAGAATGATGCCACAATACAGAGATAAGATGATCAGCTTTAACAATTGGCTTAAACACTGGTGTCATTCAAAGGGGATCCAGTGTCTGTCTGCCTGGGATGACATGCTGGACAAGCCACGCTGCTACGCAAGGGACGGCTTGCACCTGTCACCCTGGGATTCGGATATTGGCAAAGGCTCTTGCCACCCCATAGTGCCTTTTTAGGCAAGGCTCAAATTCTAAACCTACCACCCTAGAACACAAAAAGGAAAAACTAAGGGTAATGCTGCTCAATGCCAGAAGTCTAAATCTCAAAATGCACGCACTCGAGGCCCTTCTCAGTATGGAGAACATCGATGTCTGTGCTGTGACAGAAACCTGGTTCAAGGCTCCTGAGAGCACCCGCGCTATCAGGTTTTACCTCATATCATGCGTTCCGGCCCCAAAATCTGGACAATACCAAGAAAGGAGGGGTATCCATATTCATCAAGGACACCCACACCTCAAGACTGGTGGCAACGCACGATGCATCGGAGACCATCCAGGTGCAATTAACCATAGGCAAGACTGCTCTGCAAATTGTGGCATGTTACAGGCCACCCTCACAAACTCAGGAACCTCACATGGCCTTCCTGAAAACACTAGAGGGCATAAATGTATCACCAAACACCATCATACTAGGTGACTTCAATTACCCTAATATAGACTGGGAACACTACTCAAGCCCAAACACCCTAGCCCAAAAGTTCCTGGAATTCATAAACTCAAATGCCATGGAACAACTAGTCACCATCCCCACAAGAGGAGATAACATACTTGATCTCATCATCACGAACATGGGAGCACAATGTTCAACACCGGAGGTGTACCCCTCACTGGTGAGATCAGACCACAAACTAATCTCGCTGGAGGTCCTCATCCCACCCCCACCTGAAATAAAAAGACCACAGTAAAGAACTTCTCAAAAGCCGACTTCACACTTCTAAAGACTAGTGTGGTCTCCTTTAAGGCCCCGAGCCGTGAAAACAGTACTCAAGCCGCTGAATCACTTACAAATGCCTTCTACCAGCACCTGCAGGACTGCATGGATAAGGCAATCCCAAGCAAAACAAAGACTCTTTGTACCAAAGGCAAGCATCCAGTCTGGTGGACCCCAGCCATAAACAAACTCTACAACAAAAGGAGGAAGCTACTACAAGATAGAGCAAAATCCTTAAAAGGTAAGACACCCTTGATCACTATAAGTAAAAACTAAGAGCTCTCATAAAATCATCCAAAGCAAATTTCGAGAGAAAAATAGCTAAAGACTCAAAAGACAATCATAAGGCCTTCTTTAGCTATGTTAGAAACCTGGGAGGAAACTCCCAGATATGCTCAGAGCTAGTTCAAAATGATGTGAAGATTACTGATCCTACAGACATTGCCAACATACTGGCTGACAGGTTCAGTGCAAACTTCTCCCCTCCCCCAAAAAGGAGAGATATCTATACCAAACGATTGCAGCCCCCAAACATCTCCAGCGCCCAAGTGAGAACTGCTCTCTCCAAAGCAAAAACACAGCATCCATGGGACCTGATGGTGTCCCCGGCTGTGTGCTCCATGAACTCAATGAGGAATTAAACCCACAGCTAGGACAGCTGTTTAATCAAAGTCTTACCTCTGGATACGTACCCAGGAGTGGCGCACTGCAACTGTGGTACCACTTCACAAAGGCGGTGCCTCCACCGACCCTGGAAATTACCGCCCATTAGCTTGACAAGCCTTATCTGCAAAGCCATGGAGAGGATCATAATGGACCTCATAAATAAAGACATAGGGAATTTGCAGACTTTGGATCCAACCCAGTTTGGCTTTGTCAAAGGCAGATCATGCCTTTTAAACTTGGTTGACTTTTTGAAACAGTCACCAAAGCCATTGATGAGGGAAAGGCAGTCCATACAGCCTACCTCGATCTGGCTAAGGCCTTCGATACAATACCCCATTCGGGTATCATTGAAAAACTCATCAGCTTAAATGTCAACCCATACATCACAAGATGGGTTGCAAACTGGCTGAGTGACAGAACCCACAGGGTCAGAGCTGCTGGCGCCATGTCAGACTCAAAGCCTGTCACAAGTGGTGTCCCACAGGGCTCAGTCCTGGGCCCACTCTTGTTTGGCATCTACTTTTCCAAGTACAAGCAAACACAGGAGGGTTATGGCTGACAAAGTTTGCAGATGACTGCAAACTGGGCGCCATAGTAGAAAACACATCTGACACAGATATCCTTCAGAAGGGTCTCACAGAAACGGATAACTGGTGCCAGAGCCACGGCCTAAAGTTAAATGCCAAAAATGCATAGTCATACCCTTCGGGAAAAACAAGGTTACCCTAGCTACCAAATAGGTGGCAATCCACTGAGCACAGAAGAAGTTATCAGGGACCTGGGGACCCAGGTTGATAGTAGTCTGTCATTCGACACCCATGTAGCTAAAGTAGTTAGGAAGACCTTCTACATTGCCCACCTTATCATGAAGGGATTCTCATCTAGATCAAGGGAGGTCATAGTCTCCTTTACTCATCACTCATCAGACCAATGATTGAGTACAATGCCCCATTCGGAATGTATCTGACCCGACACTTGCAGCAGCTGGAGAGGCCACAAAAGTTCCTCACCAAAAGGATAAAGGGTCTCAAAAATCTGTCCTATGCTGCCCGTCTGAAAGAACTCCAGCTCTATTCAGTCGCTTACCGCTTGCTCAGAGGTGACCTTTGCCTAACATACAAGGCCATGTCAAACCCAGATTTGATGAATATGCTTCACCTCAAAAAATCTAGATCCATCAGAGCCACAAGGGCGGGAGACTTAAACCTTGACACGGCTATTAATAGGACGTGCTGGAGGGATAGATTCATCACCCAAAGACTCCCTATGCTGTGGAACAAAATCCCGGTACATGTGAGGCAGAGCACCTCGCTGGCCTTGTTCAAGAGAAATCTTGACCAATGGATGGGAGATCGCAGATATACCCCAGGGATTACCTCAGTGTCACTGCTCGACAGAGGCACAGAAAAATAATGGGTATAGTTCCCCATACTAAAGGGGTGGCCTAAGCCACAAAACGATGGGCTAGGCTTGTAAATGCCCTCGGGCAGATAGCCTAGTATGAACCTATGAACCTATGAACCTATGGTGTAGTTTTGGATATTGGTGCCAGTTCCTACAGAGGGGGAGAGGGCTGTGAAGCTGTTTATACCATCCCTCAGAAGGCTGTAATCAGCTTTAGAGAAGTTTATATGGCTGATCCTAGCTAGAGGGAGGTTAGGGGAGATGGTGACTTCAAAAGTGACCACTTTATGGTTGGATCTTACCAGGGAAGATGATACTATAGGGATGCTGCAGTGGTTACTCATGTTGGTTAATACCAAGTCCAAGATATTATCACCTCTTGTGGGAGTATCGACTAGCTGTTCCAAGGCATTTGCTTTGACAAAATCAAGGAATCTCTGGGCATTTGTGTTTTGGCATGAGTAGTTCTTCCAATCTATGTTTAGGAAGTTAAAGTCACCCAGGATCAGGGTAAAGGGTTGAATCTTGATAGATTCAAACAGGTCCAAATAGGCGGACTGGGCTTCTTGGGTCAGATTTGGGGGCTGGTAGCTAGCTGTGATTTGAATAGGAGTCTTGTCATTGGTTAACTGAACCTGGAGTGTTTCCTGTGCGTCATACTGTTTGACCGGCCTAGAAGTGTGTATATCTTTAATGTATATTGAAACTTCACCTCCTTTGGCATTACTGCCCACAGTGTGGGGTCTGAATGTCTGCTAGGATGAGTAACGAGGTAAGGCTGGGGTGCTCTCCGCAGCTTTGAACCAGGTTTCTGTGACTGGACAGATGTCAGCATTTTCCAGGGTTAGGAATGCTTGCAATGAGTGCAGTTTCATTTTAGACTCCTAGCTGTTAGCAGCATGACCTTTAATTTGTGTTTTGTTGAAATTTCTATGTTGGTAGTTTTAACCTCATCACTTTTCCTAAAAAAGGCACTATAGGGGAGGCAAGAGCCTTTGCCAGAAACCTGAAGCCCAGGTGAGATAGATGCATGACATCTCTGGGAAAGCATCATGTTGTTGATCATATCTTCCCAGACTGTCATATACTGGATCCCCCTGCAATGACACCAGAAACTAAGCCAATTGTTACAGTCAATCATTTTCTGTTTGTATAGCGGCATCATTCTGGGTGATGATAGAATGCTGCTTAAGGCTACGGACATACCTGCCTGTGACACATAATCAGCAAGCTCAATCACGTCTCGTTTCATATAGTCCAGAGAGGTACATCTCAAGTCATTCATGCCAACATGGACTGTGACAGAGTCATAATAGTACCTGTTGTTGAGAGACTTGAGTGCATATGTGATGTGGCAGATTCTGGCACCTGACAAGACAATTAACGGTGACATTCTCCTTTTCCAACCTGGTGAGAGGCACATCTATGTGTCTCACAATGGAGTCTCCTATGACTAATATGTTAGTTTATGGTGAAGCCTTAGTGGCTGTGAGGCACAGGTGTGTGGACTATGTATGGTATGTGGTGTGGAGGGCTGTGGAGATCGCATGTATTTTTGCCTTGTAGGTCTCCTTTCTTTGGGTATGTTTATGTGCAGGTCCTCTGCATATGCAGGTGTGTGTTGTGTAGGTGTGGGTGGTGTTTGAGGTGTATTGATTGTGTTGACAACCTTTTGGGTGCCAGATATACTGGCTTGAGGGGGAGAGAGCTTGTATTCTAGGTTCCTAATGTAATTGAATCTCTCACAAATCGTGTTCCTAGGTGATAGTAGTAGATGATTGTCCGTGTACATGAGGCACTTGCTACACTGTTTCAGGAAGCCCATATCAACCCAACTGGCATGAGAAACTGTAGGAAACTGTCCATCCATATGTGTCAGAATCTGAGGGAGAAAGGCCAGGGAGAGCTAAGGGGTCGTCCTAAAGCCCAAGTGCTTAAACCAAAAACAAGAGCTTAGAATAACACTGGAGTAACACTTAACAATTTAGACAAGCTATAAACAAGCAGTAATATATGCAACAGAAAAGATGCAGTTAAGCACTTTAGAGAACAGGCAGCATGTAGCAGGAAAAAGCAAAACCAGATGAAGTAACAGAGTAGTAGGAAGAAACACAAATTAGAAAAATATAAGCAGCTGAATAGTGTTTTTTTAATATATAAAGTAAAAAAGGAAGAAAGCAGGAACTGAAGATAATTCAAGGTTAAGCGACTAAGGGGGTTGGCCTTTCCAAATGATCTCTGTATTAGGTAGAATGAGCTAAAGAGATGGGACTGGGAGGGGTGTCCCAGATCAATTTTATAGTAGGGGAGGGCAGCTGCAAAAGCCACCAACTTTAAGAACACAAAAGCAATGGTGTGGGAGAAAAAAGTTTCAGCACAGATCAGTAAACAAAATTCTGCCAGCAAATATATAAATAATTCAGTCAAGCAAAACAGTTAAAGTGCCAAAAAATATACTTATCAGCTCTATATTTCCAGATTGTTTGAGAAGCACTCTCAGTCAGAACACAAGGAGATTCTAGCAATGATATGCAGGAATTTACAAAAAGGCAATATTTTTATACCAGCAAGACAAAGGCCAAGCCTTAAGACAATCAGATAACACGAAAGCTGTTAGACCAGTTTTACCAACTTTATGAACACAACAGCAATAAGGTGGGAGGGTGGGAGAAAAAAAGTTTCAGCACAGATCATTAAACAAAATTCTGCCAGCAAATATATAAATAATTCAGTCAAGCAGAACAATTAAAGTGCCAGAACATACACTTATCATCTCTATATTTCCAGATTATTTGAGAAGCACTCTCAGTCAGAACACAAAGAGACTTGTTGACCACAGTGCTTTACTATCCTGTTAATAAAGAAAAGGGGCCAAGCACTAAACCATGTAGAGCACCTAGCATCACACGAGAGTGGCATGGAAACACTACTTCATCCCATCAAGCAGGTTGTGCTATACATTCAGGGTAGCTCGGAAGCCATCTTCCAAGTACTGAAAAACAGTTTTTATGAAGCTAAATGTTCCAGAATGCATTGGTGGTCAACCTGTTTCAAGGAAATCTAAGATGTTTGAAAAGAAAACCTTGTTATATTTCATCGGCATGCATAGATACTCAGTGGTGTCATGCAGATATGTGGTATAATAGCAGATTTACCTTCATTGTAGGGAACTCTGCTGCCAGGAAGGGATTTCCCTCTCATGCGAAAAGGGAGCAGGAAAGTTTGTTTATTTTTGGCAACACCAATATGTCATTCAGCATACAGTGCTGAGCAACATACTAGCAGAAAAGATGGATTATTGCACTTTGAAGCAATGAACTATCATGTAGTACATAGCTGATGTCTTATAGGTTACTTCATTAGAATCAGCTTGTACTCCATTAATACTGTTGACTTGAAATGCATTCAGTCAGAAGGGGAGTGGGGTGCATATGTATACTGTGCATGGAGTGCAATGCTCACACTGGGACAAGAAGACCATGTAAAATCTTTATGAATTGCTGAGGGCATTGGCATGTGGGTTTACTACATGCCATCCTTGATCCACTTTGCTCCCAACTTTTATAAGTAGGGTCTTTTTTCCCTGGACAGTGAAATGCAATTTTTACCTCAGTAAATGTAATGGGTCTAAGCTAAAAATATGGCTGAATGTGTGTTGAGCAGTACATATAGTTCTGTAAAAGACAAAGTGACTGTATAAGTACAACAAGCACTCATGGACAGTAGTCAGTCATTGCTGGGTTCAAACCTCCTCCCTAAATAAGTACATAGTCTAGATAGTACAGTATCAGCAGCCATTGCCAGAGGGTAACTCATTCAACCACTTTGATGTGGTTAATTTTTGATACTATGATATAAGCATCATGTTTCCAAAATTATTTATTGCCTGGGGGTAATATAAATCTATAGGGTAATCCTCTGCCAGGTAAAATACATCTCCTGAGTGGAAGTTTAGATAAGGGGTATTGTCTTGGACATAACTGTACATGACAGCACACACACTCGACATTAGTTACCCGATGTTGGTTAGATTTGAACCCACTACCCATTTATTTGCACAATCTAGTAAACAGAATTAGCTGCAAGCACCATAGAAGCTGTAAGAGCAGTTTTGACCTGCTGGCCTCAGGAGTGGGATGGAGAGAATGTTTGTGGCAAAAGTGGAATAAGGGATGGGGCATCCTCTTCCATGTTAAAATATTCCACTGACTGAAAGTTGATACAGCACATGTATTCAAGATGCCATATGCAACTGGTATTGAAGCCACACACACAAATTCCCCACTGTAAGATCTGAACATGCTATGTATCTAGTTATACAATCTAGTGATTACAATATTCACAAGTACCAGAGGGCAAGTGTGACTCTTAAGGGGAGAGAGTGCACTTCTGACAGCATGATCTCATCACTGTGTTGCAGATAAGAAGTTTGTGTTAAAAGTGCAGTGGGAGCTGTGTCCAAAGTTGAAGGTATTCTCCTTAGTGGAAGTGGAAACAGCACATTTGATATTGAGGCATTACTTATGTATCACTAGACCCCCCCCCACACACACACATATGCACACACACACACACACACACACACACACACACACACACACACACACACACACACACACACACACTCCCCACAGTGAGAGCTAAACCTTTTACCTGTTTAGTTATACAATCTAGAGAGCAAAGCATTAGTTGCAAGCACCACCAAAGAAGTCTGACTCTTAAGGAGAGAGAGTGTACTTTTGACAGAAAGATGTCATCAGTGTGTTGCAGAGAAGATGTTTCTGTTAAAAGTGGTAGAAAGTACAGAGGGAGCTCTGTCCAAAGTTAAATGTATTTTTCTCAGTGGAAGTGGACAACAGTACATTTGACATTGATGCATTACTTAGCTGTCACTAGACCCTGTCCCCTACACACACAAAAGTTCCCCACTGTGAGAACTGAACCTTCTACCTATTTAGTTACACAGCCTAGAGAGGAAAGTATTAGTCACAAGCACCACAGGAAAAGACTCTTACAGGGAGACAGAGTGCACTTTTAACAAAACGACCTCATCAGTGTGTTGGTGAGAAGATGTTTCTGGTAAAAGTGGGAGAAAGGGCAGAGGGATTTCTCTCCAAAGTTATGTATTCTCTTTAGTGGAAGTTGAAGTGTTAATTACCTGTCACTAGACACACACACACACACACACACACATTTTCCATGGCGAGAATCGAACCTCCTGCCTATCTAGTTAGACAATCTACACAGCACTGTATTAGTTCTAAATGCCATAGAAGTCTGAATTCAATGATGTGAAAAAGCCCATTTTTAATTAGTAAAAATTCAATGTAACAGCTAGTACCATACATCACGGGTTTTGGGACAAATGCATGTGTGTGGCCAGGAGAATGTAACAGCATTGTGCTTGTCCCATGTAATGACATACCGTAGTTCACTGGTAAAATTTATATACTGTCCTTCATGTACATTGTGTTACTTTGAGGGATATGTACCTGTTCACAAGATGGGATGCTAGTGACAATCACAGTTGTAAAACCAGTCGCTTATCAATCAAGCATTCCTGCCACTTCATTCCAGGATGATTGCATGGAAATAATAAACATTTATAGTGTCACTATCACTTGTCTTGTCTCATGCTTGCACAATATTCATTGACAATGCAGACACTTCCTAAACATGACACAGTTTGTCAGAATTCAATACAGACATACATATGTGCAACCTTAAAGAATTATTTGTAGTAAATTTATTTTTACTCTGCTTGAAGTGTACTACTGGCAAGCTCAGCTGTACTGCTGATAGCAAAGTATTTCTGCATGCATAATCATAACTTGAGATGTTGACCATAGAATGGGAATTAGGAGTAGTTTATGGTGCTTTGTGCCAACTTTCACATAGATACGCAGTATACAGATGCAACCATGTCGGAATCTAATGCCATACTGAAAAGATATTTGTTCAGATCATGTTTCAGGTGTCATGATTTACACATCTGTCATGACAGTTGCAGTTCTTAAATCCTTGTATGTATGCTACAGGTGTTTTATAAAACCCATGAGGGACCAAGCATGTTACTGCTGGGGGAAACATTGCTTATGGAAACAGTTTTGAATCAAGTAGGTTATTTGATGATGCAGAAGGTGTGAAAAGAGGTGGACAGGTGGTGACAGGTATACACATGCAGATATGCTAAGAGGTTTGTTTATGGTTCATTATGCACATATTTGTGTTGTGCTACTGTTTACACTATCATCATAATTAGTCCAGGAAGATCTGTATAAGACAGTGCTCACAATAGGAAGCAAGCACATTAATACAGCAGCAGGATAATATGTTTTGTTAAGAAAATGTGTAGCCAAAAGTTAACCACAGGAGTCTTAGAAACCATTCAAAAACATTTTGAAATATATCTGGATTCATATCTTGACATTATCCCAAGAAAAATGCTCAGACCTGAGTATTATCTAACCATGCCAGACAGGAAGGCTTACTTCGCAAAGTTCAAATATCACAACAGATTGCAGAAAAGGAAAATGTATGTATTACTGTTCATTACCTTCATGACAACTGTATGCTGTACAGCCAACTCTTAGGTTCATAGGTGTGTACTAAGCTAATTGCCCTGGAGCCTTTACAAGCCTAGCCCATAGAAGTGCCCTGGCATTATGCCACCTGACATTAGTTCCCAGTGCCTCTATCAAGTAGAGCCACTGGAGTGATCCCCGGGGTGAACTTTCTATTACTCATCCACTCATCAAGATTTCTCTTGTTATTGTTTTATTGTATTTGTTATATGTACAATTGTGTATGTTTATAATGAAAACAAAATAAAATGTTTATCTTCAAGAAGGACGGCAAGGTGCCCTGCTTGACATGTATGGGAAGTCTATTCCAGAGCATGGGCAGTCACTGGGTGAGGAACCTGTCCCTCCAGCATGTTCTGTTGATTGTGGTAATGAGGTTGAGGTCTCTGGAGCATGAAGTGTGGAAGGATTGGGATTTCCTTCGAAGTAGCATTTCCTAACAGAGCTGGGTCAGACATGCCTTTGTAAGTCAAGCAAAGATTGCCTCGAAGTAGGTGATTTGAGACAGAGAATAGCTGGAGTCTTTTGAGTCTGTCTGTGTAGGACATGTGTTTAATGCCTAGGATCCTGTTCGTGAGGTACTTCTGTGGCCTCTCCTGCTGTTGCAGGTGTCTAGTGAGGTACATGCCAAATGGGGTATTATACTCAATGATTGGTCTAATGAGGGAAGAGTAGAGAGAGACGATCACCTCTTTCTTCCTGGATGCAAAACCCTTGGTAATGAGATGTGCCACATAGAAGGACTTTCTGACCACAGTGGCAATGTGGTTGTCAAAGGAGAGGTTGCTGTCAACTTGCATCCCCAGATCTCTTATAATGCCTTCAGTGTTCAGTGGGCTCCCATCGATATGGTAATTAGTGGGAACAGAGGTTTTTCCCATAGGGGATGATGATGCATTTTTTGGCATTAAGCTTAAGGCCATGGTTTTGACACCAGTCATTGGTCTCAGTGTGGCCTTTCTGTGCGATATCTGCATCACTTGGGGAGTTAATAATGGCTCCCAGATTTAAGTCATCTGTGAACTTGGTCAGCCAGAGTCCCTTTGTGTTGGCCTGGACTTCTGAGAGGTAGATGCCGAACAGGAGTGTACCCAGGATCTATCCCTGTGGGACTCCATTCATGACTGGTCAGCAGTCTGACTTCGAGTCTACTACTTTCACACTGTATGTTCTGTGAGCCGATTTGCAACCCACCTAGTAATATAGGGGTTGATGCCTAGTTTGGTGAGTTTATCAATAATTCCCGAGTGAGAAATGGTATCAAAGGCCTTGGCCAGATTGAGGTAGGCTGTATGCACTGCCTTACCTTCATCCACAGCCGTGGTGACTGACTCAAAGAAGTCAACCAGGTTGAGCAGGCATGATCTCCCTTTCACAAAGCCAGATTGTGTGGGGTCTAGAGTTTGGAGATTTCCTATATCTTTGTTAATCAGGTCCACGATGATGCACTCCATAGTTTTACATATCAGACTCATCAGGCTAATGGGGTGATAATTCCCAGCGTCTGTAGTTGCTCCTTTATGGAGAGGGATGACTGTAGCAGTGCGCCATTTGATAGGGACAAAGTCTGAGGTGAGGCTGTGACTGAACAGTTCACACAGATGTGGTGCCAGTTCGCTTTGTAGTTCATGTAGAACACAGCCAGGGATATTATTAGGTCCCATGGAAGCTGTATTCTTGGCCCTGGACAATGTAGCTTTAACCTGTGCTGCAATAATGCTGGGTGCCTGGCATTTTTCTGGTATTGTGATCAGTCCTTTTGGGGGGGATGGGTAAAGTTGGCACTGAATTTGTCGGCCAGTATGTTGGCAATATCTGTTGGCTCAGTATATGAGGTGCCATTGTGCAGTAACTCAGAGCAAATCTGGTTATTGCCATGGAGGGTCTTGATATAACTATAGAAGACTGTGTGATTTGGTGTCTGCTGCAATTCTGCCTTCATAGCTGGCTTTAGAGGATTTGATGAGGGATCTCAACTTTTTGTTGAGGCTAATAAGGGAGTTTTTCCAGTCTAGAGACTTCACCTTTTTCTGCAAGAGTTTCTTCCTTCTGTTGTAGAGTTTATTAATGGCAGGGGACCACCAGATTGGCTTCCATTTTTTTGGAGGAGAGCGTCTTGGTTCTGTTGGGTATGGCTAGTTCCATACATTTATATACATGTTCATACAGTGCACTGGTGTATGATTCAGCTGTCATGCAGCTATTTTCCATTGGCATGGGAGCCATGAAGTTAGCCACCTTTGTTTTTAGGAGCCCAAAGTCAGCTTTGGAGAAGTTTTTCAAGGTGGTTACCTTTGTGGGGGGGGGGGGGGGGTGAAATGTGGATTTCCATGGTGATTAGTTTATGGTCAGATCTGACCAGGGAAGGATTGACTACTGGTGTTGTTCACTATATTAGCCTTATTAAACATAGCTAAGCAAAGTAGCACAAAGGGCACTAGAGTAATGTGGCTGAAGGCAAAAACTTACCTTATTTTACCAAGAACTGTGCACTTCCATTTAGCCTTAGTTGTAGTTATTGCTCAGTGTCAGACACTGCACAAATGCAGAGGAGGAAGAATAATGCCAAAGAAGGTAGAAGATATGCAGAAATCTATAGATGTGAACAGTATCTCATCAATCAAAATGAACTCCTTAGTCACATACTTTAAATCACACAAGGAGAGTGACCACTTACTGAAGAAGAAGGGGTGAACAGAGATGCAGAGAGAAATAACATTTTTTCTGGAATATGTAAGAGAGTATGTATGGTGTGTTGCACTTATTTCCTCATTATTAAGCTATCATGCTCTGTACAACAAAGTGCTTGCTGTAGGGAGCAAGAACTGATAGAAGAGTACAACCAATATTAAGAGGTAAGCAGGATAAAGGTGGATTACTAAGTCTCCCTGCTGGAGCTGGAATGTTCTTGCAAATGCTTTCTTACTTCACTATTCAAATGGTATGCTAATGAAATGTAAATGGAGAGAAATACACACATTTGCAATTAACTATACAAGAGGAATATAGAATGTCATGAAATAATGATTTGACCTACAGCTTTAATCAAACCCATGACACTGCAAAAGCATCAGTCTACAAACAAGCTAATTATCTCAACATTCCACATAGGAACTTATTAGTTCATTACATCCAGGACCCAAAAAACTGTTACTGTAACTGTTTTTAGTCTGCCTTTACTCTGTATTCCCATAGGAAAGTATATTTAAGCATTTCTGCCTGAAAGTAACTGAACTACTGCAGCTCATACTAAAATCTTCATCTTTTGCCGTAGGAAGTTAAACAGCATCCAACACCTCTAAGCACTGGTGCACTATGCCACCTCCAAACAAATGCTAAGGGCAACAAGTGAAGGTTTTTTGATTGGCCATGTGTGTGATTCTATTTTTTGATTATATTAAACATGAGAAAAAGGCTTGACAGGACAGTGATGAAAGTGGGGGTGGTAAGCAGAGGGTAGGACACAAGTGAAATAATACAGGAATTTGCAGGACGGTGGTGGAAGAGCAACATAGCTATTCACTTCTTCGCAACACAAATGTAGGATTGTACAAATGTCATGACTTTGAAAAATAACCACTCCAGGGATGGGTAACAAAAAAATAATGTTGCATAGCCAACTGGACCCAGTCATGTGTGTCAAGATGGCACACAGGTGAAGTGGAGAGCTATGTATGGGACATATTTTTTTGTAGGACAGGTGCCCATTTTTTTCATTTTTCATTTTTTTTTTTTTTTTGGAGAGAGAAGAGTGTTGGGGAACATGCTTAGGAATGAGAAGGTCAGGTAGGTTAGGCAGCTGGTGCAGATGTACAGGACATACAAGACAGACAAGGATGGTGATAGACACAAAATGTTAGGAGACACCATAATTGGGGATAGGTAGGAGACCTTGGAGACACATCCATATCCAGCTTGAAAACAGTGAGAATCTACACCTCATTCTCAGAACTGCCATCACTGTCTCATGTGCAAGCTGCCTGGGTCAATACTGGATGTGTCATCATTTTTGCAATGTGATGCAGGACCTTTTCAATCCTGCCAATTCAGGCACCAAGGCCCCCTCTCCATAATGCCCTCCATCAGCCCTATCATTCCTGTCAGGTGACAAAACTGCCACCTCAGCTACTACTGCTGCTGACAGCACCACTGCACCAGCAGCAACAGCAGAGCTACCTGTCACAGGTGGAGCAGGTAGGGCAAGAGTTGTGGAGATAGTGCTGGCAAGTTATGACCCAGATGTGCTTATTATCAATGCTGTTTATACTGATGCCATCACAGTCACCTATGAAGGTATGTAGGCTGAACCAAAGTGGTTAATCTACCATCTGTCCTGATGGTCACTTTGTTTTCAGTAGCAATGTATTAAAAATAAATAAATACAAGGAGAGAGAAAGAGTAGGGGAGACATAAAAAGAGATACTGAGATCAATGGCTTATCACATTACTTATTTATTTCAGTACATAATACAATATAAGAAATACCAAAGTAAACATTGACCACATCCAGGTATGATATGAAGGCTTGAATATGTCATAAAATAAATCAATCACAATCATATGATATGACTAACATAATCATGTATTTCACTGTGTAATATCAGAGATCTGCTTTCTAAGGTAACTGCATTTGCAAATATTGACTTGTTTATGCCATGCAGTATTGAAGTTAAAATATGTTATAAATAGTAACCAGTAAAAAAAAATGAATATTTGTTTGGGGGTATTGAACCAATAGACAGTTAATCTAATGTACCTCATTTTCTAATGCCATAACCTAATCATGAGCTATTGGAGTAGGAATGTATGCTTGATGTTAAAGTTAAGGTATGCCTGCTCAAGATGATATACAGTGATGGACTGAGAATATTTATGTGCCTTGCATTCAGTACAGATTCATACTTACCTAGTGCCTCTCTGAGGTGAGTTAGCCTTCGCTGTTGTGCCTAACATTTTTCTGAAAACTGTGCTGCAGCAGTACAGTAGAAAATATATACATATATATATATATATATATATATATATATATATATATATATATATATATATGTGTGTGTGTGTATGATATATATATATATATATATATACACACACACACACACACACACATACACATATACACACACACATACATATATATATATATATATATATATATATATATATATATATATATATATATATATATATATACACACACACACACACACACACACACAAATTGGTCTATATCAGAAGACTGAAAGTTCAAAAGACTGAAAATCAAAATATCTAAAACTCAAAATATCTGCATAGGACTGCATTTCTTTATAAAAGTTAGTGTTTGTAAATACATCTCAGATGCATGTATTTGCATGACCTGAGTAAGACATGATGCTTTAGGTTGCATACATACTTCATAACACATACAGTTATAAATACATATTTATGATATGTGAGAAGTCAATAATTAGAACCAAAATGCTGTGCACATCAGACCTATGTATATGCATGCTACATTAAATATTATCATTGTCATGTTCAGCATAATTTACATGCATTACAGTGGGATTCTGTAGCAAGTAGTAATGATACATTTCTTGCAGTAAACATAGTTATACTACTAATGAGCATTTACTGTGACATTCCTAATCAAAATTCTGTGACAAATGGGATTCTGACCTCTCTGTAAAAGTATCTGTCAACTTGGTTCAAATCCTGCATCAGCTTTCTTTGCTCTTTATGATCACTGCATTAGTATCTTGTACCACAGAGAAAGTTACCTGACAGGTGTATTTTTCATTATTGAGTACTATCCAGCATGCTGATGACCATGCACTACTGCCATGATTGCACTAAAAGAGGTACCTTAAGTTAAAATTTTCACTTTTTTCCTTAGGCAGTGAGCCATGGTTGTACACTGCAAATGGCATTAGAAAAAAAAATGACAGAGAAAAAAACTGACAGGAAAATGAATTCAGTCAATGGATATAACTAGCATTACAGTGACTTGTTCATCCTTCTCACATCACATTGCAACATCAGAAATATAATTTGTGGTACACATTATCAAACTTGTAGTTAATGACAATATGAAGAGGAAAGAGAACACATCATGTGCAGTTAGCAATTCTGAGAATAGTTTTGTTTTGCAAAGCACAGTGAGCTAATAAAAGGTGTGTAAATATGTATTCAGACCACCTCCCATAAAATTATAAATTAATTGAGTTTGAACCCTGAGTCACTCACTTAACTTTTACCTTGTGCCACAGGGACTGTTAGCTGAGAGGTGGAATTTATTCACTATGTACTTTCCAGAATGCTAATGACTCTGCACCAGCCTAAATTATAGTTTTCACTTTTTTTCCTTAGGAAGTGAACCATGTTTATGTGCTACTAAGTAGAGAGCAAATGCAAAGGACATTATAAAAATGGCAGATAAAAAGCTGAAAGGAAAACTTCATGCATAGGGTATATCTAGCAATGACCAGAGCAAGAAGTGCATTACAGTGACACATTAATCTTTCTCACGTGTCATTATCACATCAGAAATGTAATTTCTGACACACATTATCAGAACTGTAGTTGATGCCAAATAATGTGAAAGTGGACAGACAGCAGCTCACTTGTTAGCAGTACTGAGAATAGTTTAGTTTTAAACAACACAATGATATCACAAAATGTGTCGAAATATGTATTCAGACCCCCACCCCATAAAATAATCCATCAACTGAATTTGAAAACTGCATCACCTGCCTTTTTCTCTCTGTGATGACCGTGCCCTGGCCCAGCAATCAAGGAGCCTCAATCCTCACCACTAACACCAGGGAGGTCGTCTCCTAGAAGAGGAAAGGATAACTAATACACACAGTAAAGTACAATTTCCCTTAAGTGCACACAGAGATCACAGTCAGTCTGGGGCTGGTTGCTCCCTTGCTCACCAGGTCCACAATAAGGCTCCCCACTGGCACAGCTATAGGGTCCAGGTCTCAGTCTAGCTGGGCAAGCTAAAACCTCCAGTACCCTCTCTGTCCAACCAGTGCTTCATGTCCATGCCCAAATAGCTGACACAACACACACTTTGAGAAGAGGTTATACAACCACACAGACCCTCCTGGGTAAAGGCTGGCACAGGTTCTCCAGCTGTGCCCCTATTACCTAGACCATATGGTAGTAATTCCTGCCACCACCCAGCTAATAATTATCAGCTAGGGGTGGGAGGATGACATAATGGTTAAGGTCTTTACTTTAAAGACACAACGTGCAGGGTTTGATTCTAACATGGGGTAAATGGCTAGGCTTCAAATGGCCCAAAAAGGGCAGTTAGCCTAGTACTAATCTATGAACCTATGAACCACTAAAAGGCCCTTAAAAGGGTGTCCAATTATTACTGTGCAATATTATCCAATTGGTAATGTGACTATTCAGTCTAAGGATTATTTTAGAGTGGCCTATTACAATAACCTCAATAAATATGCAATGCACTCTAGAGCTTATCTCTACACAAACCAGCCACAGGTAAAGGTTTTTAAAATATTTAATAATACATAATAAAAACACAAGACAATACGACTACACCACAGAGATATCTAAGAGTTCAGAGATCACACAGCAACTTAAAATAATACAGTAGGACAGGTCTGATGTCAAAGAAAAACACTTAATCTAACTTTCTAATTTTTAGCTAATCTTAAGAAAAAACTCAGTGCTATAATCCTACTTACGTACATAAAGCATATGCAGTGCTGGGTTAGATATCCAAGATCAAAATGCTCTTAGTCTCTCAATGAACAATAGTTTTTAAACACTAACCAACAGCTCTCTAAGGTCCTCCCAAATTACATCATTTTTGACATTTAGTCTTGAGTTCCCAGGCCACAAACTGCATTATTTAGCAAGCTAACACCTGCTCAGGAGACTGCAACAATAAAAGGCATTTCACATATGCACTCTAGCAGAAACCAGAGCAATAAAGCATCTTCCATGTGTAAATTCTGGCCCTTAACTTTAACCTTAAAACAATGGACCTGAAACCTTCATCCAGACTCACTGGAGCCGACTTGTAAACATCAAAGAGATTCATAAGATCTTTTCAGCTTCAAAAGACACATCTGAAATGCTTGGCTTGGTTTTCCTTACAGCAGATGGCAATGTTGCAACAATCTTGAAGTTCACATTTTACAGTGTTTTCTTTCATTTAAAAACACAAGCCTGTATTTTACATTTATTTATACAATTGATAGAATTATGTATCAAATTCTATTTGACTAGGCTGGCAGCCTTCGCCCATCTTCACACTCTTCCCCCCAGAGAACTCAAGCAAGTTTTTCAAGTGCCCCTTGAGAAACATCATTTGAGAGTGTCAGGTCTATCTGGGTGTACCTCACCCCATTCCCTGTCTTGAGAGCCCATCTGCATTGGCATTGCTACTCCCACTATGGTGCTGCACTGACATATATGCTTGCAACCCTAGGCTCCATCTTAGCAACTTGGCATTTTGCTGACTGGCTCTGTTTAACCATGTTAGGGGGTTGTGATCTGTCATCACAGTGAATTTTCTTCCATACAGATAAGGCTGAAGTTTTTGTAGTGCCCACACTATGGTTAGACATTCCTTTTCTACCTCTGCATAGCATTCCTCCCTTGGTTGGAGCCTATGACTGAGATAAACCACTGGGTGCTCTTCTCCCTCTGAAGAAATCTGGCTAAGTACACCCCCCACCCCATAGTTTGAAGCATCCACCTGCACAACAAACTCTTTGCTATAGTCTTGACTAGCTAACACAGGAGGTCCTCCCAAAGAATCCTTAAGCTTCTGAAATGCCTGCTCACCTTATCTGGTCTGTTCTTCCTTGTCAGGTCTGTGAGGGGAGCAGCTATGGTACTATAATTGGGAACAAACTTTCTGTAGTACCCTGCAGTCCCTAAGAATGCCCTTTCCTGCTTTTTGGTAACAGGTGTAGGCCATGCCTGAATGGCTTCCACTTTGGCAGGTTCTGGCCTTATCTTACCACTCCCCACTCTATGTCCTAAGTAGGAGACCTCTGCCATATCCACCAGACATTTGCTTGGCTTAATGGTCAACCCTGCCCTCTGTAGTCTGCCCAGCACCTCCCTGACATGCTGAAGGTGTTCTTGCCAGGAATGGCTGTAGATAGCGATATCATCCATATAAACAAGGGAAAACCCTCCTGCTCCTCTTAAGATATGATCTACCAGCCTCTGGAAAGTTACTGGGACATTTTTCATCCCAAAGGGCATCTTTGTGAACTCATACAAACCAAAAGGAGTCACAAAGGCTGACTTCCCTCTAGCAATGGGAGTCAAAGGCACCTGCCAGTAACCCTTGGTAAGATCAATGGTTGTAAGATACTTAACCCACCCAGCTGCTCTAGGGCCTCATCTGTCCTAGGCATGGGGTAATCATCTGCCTCTGTGTGACTATTTAATTTCCTGTAATCCACACATAACCTGGTACTGCCATCCTTCTTTGGCACCAGTACCACCGGGAAGGCCCAGGGAATGTTGGATTCCTGAATCACCCCTAGTTCCAACATCTCCTGTACCTCTTCCCTCAGAGTCTGTTTGACTCTCTCAGGCACCCTATAAGGGGCCTGCCTGATAGGCCTTTGGGGTCCTGTATCCTCCTTGTGCTACACCAGGCGGGTGCTCCCTGGTTTTCCGGTGAACATGCCCCCAAACACCTGCAACATGGCTCGGATTTCTCGAACCTGGGTAGGTGATAGCTGCTGGGACATTGCTACCCCTTCCACCGAGGTGTCTGCCCGATCGTCACTGAGGAGATCAGTCACAAGATCTCTCTCAGACTCCTCCTGCAATCCACTGCAAAAGCTCAGCACAAGGGCTTCCCTATCATGGTAAGGTTTCATCATGTTAACATGGTACAATTTGTGCCCCTGCCTTCTGCCTAGCAGTTCCACCATGTAGTTAACATCACTTACCTTTCTTACCACCTTGTAGGGTCCCTCCCAAGCTGCTTGCAACTTGTGTCTGGCAGGAAAGAGAACCATCACCTGCTGCCCTACAGCATACTCTCTAGCTCAAGCATTCCTGTTATACCACACCTTTTTCTGTTGTTGGGCTTCTGCCAGGTTCTCCTGGGCCAGGCCCATGAGTTCCCTGAGCCTTGTTCTGAGGTTCAGGACATATGCCACAACAGACTCCTTGTGAGACTCACACTCACCTTCCCACTCATCTCAAATTAAATCTAGAGGTCCCCTCACCCTATGCCCATACAGCAACTCAAAGGGTGAAAAACTTGTGGATTCCTGGGGAACCTCTCTGTAAGCAAACAGATGGGGCAAATATTTGTCCCACTCCCTCTTAAACTGATCTGCAAATGGACTTGATTGTACAGTTTAACCTCTCAACAAGACCATTAGTCTGGGGGTGGTAGGGGGTGGTTTTCATGTGCTTCACCCCACAGGACTTCCACAGACAAGCTAGCAGGTATGACATAAAATTGGTACCTCTGTCAGACAGTATTTCCTTTGGGAAACCTACCCTGCTGAAAATCTCTAGCAAAGCATTTGCCACCTTCTCTGCCTCAATGGAGGACAAAGCCATTGCCTCAGGGTATCGTGTAGCATAATCTACAATCACTAGGATATACTTTTTCCCTGTGGAACTTGGGGTACTCAGAGGACCCACAATATCCATAGCTTACCCACTGAAATGGCTCCTCAGTCACAGGCAAAGGCATCAAAGGAGCTTTCACCTTGTCTCCTGCCTTGCTTACCTTTTGGAACTGCTCACAGGTCCTGCAGTACTCTGTTACATCTCTGGAAATTACAGGCCAATAGAGGTTTTGCATAATATGCATCTTTGTATGTTTTATGCCCATATCACCTGCAAAAGGAATATCATGGGCTATGGCTTGAAGCGCCAGATGGTAAGCTCTAGGCACTACCAACTGCTGTACTCTCTCACCTTCTAGCCCTCCCTCAGGGGTCCACTCTCTGTACAGTAACCCTTTGTTCCAGTATACAGATTCCCCTTTCCCTTGAGAATCAGGTGCCTCCCTAGCTACCTGCCTCAGGCCTTGCAATATAGGGTTTGAGAGCTGAGCCCTTCTCAAGTGTCTCCTTGTAACCCTTCCTAGCTCCCCTTCCACAGGTAGTCTGGCATCCTCTGACAGCGGTGCCTCACTGTCAGCTTGGGTACTACTACTCACTTCTACCTTTGCAGTTACCCTGTCCAAGGGAACATCAGTACCCACAAGCAGCTGTGGCTCACATTCAGTCTCACTGCTATACCATAGCTCACTCCCTGAAGTAACCACTTCAGCAGTCCTGGCTGCAAGTATGCAGTCTGTCTGGGTCTCCCCCAGGCTTCCAGACCCACATGCTTGTCTTCTAGCCTCACACTGCATGTAACTGCATAAGTACATACTACTGCCTCATCCAAATCCTTCCCTCTCAGGGCATCTGCAGGATGGTAGTTTCATACCCCTGTTGTCTCAAGACAACACACTGTTGGCATTTTATTTTTCCCACTTACTGGCTCCCTCACCTTTGGTTCCACACCTTGCCTCCATGGACAACTGTATGCCACATGGCCCCACTGGTTGCATTCAAAACATTTAACCCTAGCTCCTGGATGTGTACCTGGACTGGTGGCTTCCCTTGCTACTGGCGGATTCTGTTGGGGCAGTCTGTGCTGCCCATCTTAGGTTCCTTTAGACCCATGAGCAGTACTGGTGGGTCCCTTTCCTGTGCAAGGCTGCCCTGCTTGCTAGGTATAGGTCTCCCTTCTTCCCCAACTCCTCTGAAGTAGCACACTGTCTATCAGCTAACCAGATCCTCATGTCTTCAGGAAAAGTGCTAAGGGCTTGTTCCCTTACCAAATGGTCTGCCAGCCCTTCAAATGTGGTGACTTGACATCCACTCACCCAGCTATGAAAATAAGTGCTCAGTTCAGCAACATATTCACATACATTTTCATCTGCCTTGCGTCTATGCTAACAAAACCTTTTCCTATACATTTCAGGTGTCAGCTTAAAACATTCCAACAAGTGTCTTTTTACAGAAGTATAATCAAAACAGTCAGTGTCATGCATTTTTGCTAAAGAAGTTGCAGCTTTACCATGGAGTAAGGGGGTTAGGAACCGTACCCAGAGCCATTGGTCAACTTCATACTGTTTACATACCCGCTCAAACATATGAATGAAGCTATCAAAATTATCCCCTCTTTAAACTGTGGAAGAAATTTACTGACCTTTTGTGCTTCTGGGGTCTGGTTACTCCCTTCCCCATTACCTCCATGACTCTGGCAAAGAGTCAGCATTACCCTCTCATGCCTCCTCTGCCATTCATTTTCCACAGCTTGTAGACACCTCATTTTCTCAGATGCTTCTAGTTCCAGATGCCTGGCCTCCAACTCAAGTCTCTTTAGCTCCAGCTGGAAATTTAAGTCCACTGCAGAAAGGTTGAGCTGTCCTTTCTCCGAGGATATTGTATCTCCACTGTCAGTCTGATTGTCCTCCAGGCTGCTGTTGTTTGATGCAGCTGTAACCAAGGCTGCAATCAGGTCTGCCTTAGTCAGGTTTCCATGCACCAGTCCCCAAGCCTGGCACATCTCCACCAGCTGGCTCCTTGTCAGCTTTCCATACTCCTCTGCTGACATGCTGCCTGCTCACTCTAACACTAAGCTAACAAAAGAAATAAAACAATTGTGATCTGAACTCTGGTTATACACTGCGTGGCTGTTTTAGAGTACAAAACACTTTTAGAGATCACTGTACATAAGCTACAGGAATTTGCTCTACCCACACCACTACAAACCAATTAGAGTTTGCCAACTAATCAATATGTGATATGGATCCCACCACAGCAAACCAATATGTGATAGGATATCCCAACCACTGCCACCAATATGTGATAGGATATCCCACCACTGCCACCAATGTGTGACAACCGTGCCATGGCCCAGCAATCAAGGAGCCTCAATCCTCACCACTAACACCAGGGAGGTTGTCTCCTAGAAGAGGAAAGGATAACTAATACACACAGTAAAGTACAATTTCCCTTAAGTGCACACAGAGATCACAGTCAGTCTGGGGCTGGTTGCTTCATTGCTCACCAGGTCCACAATAAGACTCCCCACTGGCACAGCTATAGGGTCCAGGTCTCAGCCTAGCTGGGCAAGCTAAAACCTCCAGTACCTTCTCTGTCCAACTAGTGCTTCGTGTCCCTGCCCAAGTAGCTGACACAGCACACACACACTTTGAGAAGAGGTTATACAACTATGCAGACCCTCCTGGGAAAAGGCTGGCACAGGTTCTCCAGCTGTGCCCCTATTACCCAGACCATACGGTAGTAATTCCTGCCACCACCCATCTAATAATTATCAGCTACTAAAATGCCCTTAAAAGGGTGCCCAATTATTACTGTGCAATATTATTATCCAATTGGTAATGTGACTATTCAGTCTAAAGCTTATTTTACAGTGGCTTATTACAATAACCTCTATAAATATGCAATGCACTCTAGAGCTTATCTCTACACAAACCAGCCACAGGTAAAGGTTTTTAAAATATTTAATAATAAATAATTAAAACACAAGACAATACTACTACACCACAGAGATATCTAAGAGTTCAGAGATCACACAGAAACTTAAAATAATACAGTAGGACAGGTTTGATGTCAAAGAAAAACACTTAATCTAACTTTCTAATTTTTAGCTAATCTTAAGAGAAAACACAGTGCTATAATCCTACTTACATACATAAAGCATAAGCAGTGCTGGGTTAGATATCCAAGATCAAAATGCTCTTAGTCTCTCAATGAACAATATTTTTTAAACACTAACCAACAGCTCTCTAAGGCCCTCACAAATTACATAATTTTTGACAATTAGTCTGGAGTTCCCAGGCCACAAACTGCATTATTTAGCAAGCTAACACCTGCTCAGGAGACTGCAACAATAAAAGGCATTTCACATATACACTCTAGCAGAAACCAGAGCAATAAAGCACATTCCACATGTAAATTCTGGCCCTTAACTTTAACCTTAAAACAATGGGCCTGAAACCTTCATCCAGACTCACTGGAGCCGACTTATATACATCAAAGAGATTAATAAGATATTTTCAGTTTCAAATGACACATTTGAAATGCTTGGCTTGGTTTTCCTTAAAGCAGATGGCAATGTTGCAACAATCTTGAAGTTCACAAGCCTGTATTTTATATTTATTTATACAATTGATAGAATTATGTATCAAATTCTATTTGACTAGGCTGGCAGCCTTTGCCCATCTTCCTCCAATCTTCACACTCTTGATGCACTTACACTTTGTGTCATAAGGAAAATTGCCTTACAGCTGCATTTTTTTCACTGAGTACTATCCAGAGTGCTAACATTTGTGCAATGGTGCCAGGCTTCTTTGTGCTACAGAAGGCAGTCTAAATTAATTTAGTCACCTTTTCCTTAGATGGTAAACTGTACTAAATTGCTAGGGACAGTTGCCAGTCTAAAGTTCACAATACCAATGGAGAGCAAATGAAAAATAAATAAAGGTAGTGAAATAGAGGAAACATTATGAAACAATTAGTTAAAATGGATATTTCCTCAACTTTGTTTTGTTTCAACATGAATATTCACTTAAACATTACCATCACTGGACTCGAACCCCAGTACACCAGAGCATTCACAGAACATACTTTAGATTCTGATCACTTTGTGTCACACACATTACAATGTGAAGATAAAATAGAATTAGCTATACTCACTATGTGACAGTATCAACTGACATTACAGATACAAAAGAGACAATTTCTGGCCTTTGTCCTGTGTAATTTTCACTTACATGTGTGGATGGCTATGATACTGGTAACAGGGAAGATAACTGTTTCTCACACAATATACAATAAAAATGGAAAACTGCACAGTCTTTGCTTCTCTTTATTTTGCAAACATTCCATTCCCATAGTTATGCTTCTCTAACAAAACTGCTATGTGTTTTGCCTTGCTTTTTATATAATTTTCAATGAGTAATCTACTTCATTGGAATTGCAGACACAGTTGTATTCAGAGGCAGAAACTGTTGCCATAAATAATTCATATAAATATTAGAAATTTTGCTTAGAAACTAGGAAAGTCAGCCAGCATTACTCATAAAATGTCTTGTAAATCCTTTCTCCCTGACACACTCTGATTAATACTGTGGTCAGACCAATCATTCACACTTGTAAGCCCTTAACAGGCAAAACGTCTCAGTGCTTGTCCTTGCAGAGGTAGGGTGTTTGCATGCAGTCATGTAGGACTTTACACAATGTTTACATTCCCTGCACTTAATGTAGATTGTGGAATTCATGAATGCTAATGAGTTTAAACCTTATTTGCATAGTCACAATGCTGCGAGGGCTGAATCTGCAATCTGCACTATATAAAGGTAATTGTGTAGCTATGGAACTTGTATCATAGTAGGGGCGACTTGTTTGGATCCAGAAAATTTGAGACTGCTACTTAAATCTACTTGCTTTGAAAACTTTTCTCTACTTTCACAACTGACTTGCTGCAAAGGTAAGTTGCTGTTATGAACAAATTGTAGTTTAATCTTAGTTATGGATTGCATTTCACAATACAGTATTGCTTGACTGCATTAATCTCAGTAGCTGTTGACATGGGCATATATACCACAGTTATATGTTGACCATGCAGTATTTTACACATAATTGCTGACAATTTAATGGAAGATTCTATCTTGAAAGGTGACTACTTTGTTCAGAAGACTGTTGTATTAAATTATTAGTGAGGTCATGAGTTTTTGCATTAGTAGCAGTGAGTTTTTTAAGGCTCTGATGTCTAGGTGTCTTCCCTCTATCAATGTACATATTAGACCAAAAGTGTTTAACCATTTTCATTGACAGGTGGACATTCTTTAATCCTGCAATGTACTACAGACTGACAGAAAAGTTTATCCTTCTATGATCTTATTATCAAGTTCTTTGTTTTTTATTGTTGAGGGGGTGTGGAGGGAGAGTAATACTGATTAAATTATGTGTACTCATACAAAGACTTCATTTTCAGGTACTTTGAGTATGAGAGATGGATACATTCATATGAACAAGCTGATGTATTTTAACTTAGTTATGGATTACATTTCGCAGTACAAGTATATCTTGACTGCCTGCATTATTCTCAATAGCTGTTGGCATGGGCATGTATAGCACAGTTATTTCTTGATCAAGTAGTAGTTTTATACAAAAATGATGACAGCTTACTGGAAAATTCAATCTTGGAAGCTAACCACTCTGTTCAGAAGACTGTTGTATTAATTATTAGCAAGGTCATGGGTTCTTGCAATAATAGCAGTAATAATTTTGTTAAGGCTCTGATATCTAACTGGCTGCCTTCCACAGAAGTGCATATCCATCTAAAAACTTTCAACTATTTTTCATTGACAAGTGTACATTATTTGTTTAATGGTACAATGTACTACAGAGTGACAGAAAAGTTTGTCCTGCTATGATTTTATTGTTGAGTCCTTCTTTTGTTTTGCACTTGGGGGAGTTTTGTATACTCATAGGTAGGTACTAGGCTATTGGCCCTAGGGCCTATATAAGCCTAGCCAAAAATGTACCCTGGCTTTCACCACCCAAGAAAATTATTATGAAGATTTACTTTATCATGCATTTTGTGTATGATTGATGGATATACTCATATGCATTTTACCATTTAAATGAATTTCTCTAGCTTTTGGTCAACGTGCTATCCCTTTTGTTGCCTCTCCCAGGATCCAGTTGCCAACTCTCCCAGCAGATAGATCAGGGTACTGATCCTTTAGACTGTCCTTAGCAACTTCTTCCTTTAGGTCAAGACAGACTTCTAGGTGCTTTTCCAAAGCAGATCTGGATAAGATGATGAGGACCTTCTTGAAGGCCCAGATACAGTTGGGTGTTCTTCCCACTTCCCTCACCATGGTGGTTGTGGTGGGGGGAGATGTTGCCCTTCCACTCCCATGATCATTTCTCCATCACTCCATTATTTGGATCTGGTGACTTTGGATCCAAGTGTTTCCCACATGGTCCCACTGCCAGAGTCTACAATCTGGGTGTCATT
Organism: Protopterus annectens; assembly: GCF_019279795.1. NCBI lineage: Eukaryota > Metazoa > Chordata > Ceratodontiformes > Protopteridae > Protopterus > Protopterus annectens. Next base: position 1,713,307,670 of record NC_056731.1, on the reverse strand, counting down.
AACTCTGACAATTTCACTGACCCACTGTACTCCAGTCACTTTTGAGCTGAATGGGTTCCAGAACATCAAAGTTCCTGGATTACGGTAGCCTCCAAGGTTTTCAGACCTTTCCTTACAGTGGATATAAAAAGTGTACACACCCCTGCTAAAATGCCAGGTTTTTGTGATATAAAAAAGGAGACCACAATAAATAATTTCTAAACTTTTCCCACCTTTAATGTGACCTATAACCTGCACAATTCAATTGAAAAACAAACACATCTGTTAGGGGAAAAATATAAAAAAATAAAAAATGTACAATAAGCTGGTTGCATAAGTGTGCACACCCTTAAATTAATACTTTGTTGCAGCACCTTTTGATTTAATTACAGCATTCAGTCTTCTTGGGTGCACACCTACCATCAATTAAAGAGACTCTGATTAACCCCAAATAAAGTTCAGCTGTCCTAGTAGGATTTTCTGACATTTACTCAGTTGCCTGCTACAGCAAAAGTCATGGTTCACAGAGAGATTACAAAGCATCAAAGGGATCTCATTGTTGAAAGGTATCAGTCAGGAGAATGGTACAAAAAAAATTCCACAGCATTGGATATACCATAGAACACAGTGAAGACAGTCAAAGTGGAGAAAATATGGGACAACAGTGACGTTGCAAAGAACTGGATGTCCTTCCAAAATTGATGAAAAGACAAGACAAAAACTGGTCAGGGAGGCTGCCAAGAGACATACAACAACACTGAAGGAGCTGCAGGAATTTCTGGCAAGTACTGGTTGTGTACTACATGTGACAACAATCTCCCGTATTCTCCATATGTCTGGACTATGGAGTAGAGTTGCAAGGTGGAAGCCTTTTCTTACACAGAAAAAACATCCAGGCTCAGCTAAAATTTGCAAAGCAATACATCGTCTCCCAAAACCATGTGGGAAAATGTGTTATGGTCTAATAAGACCAAGGTTGAACTTTTTGGCCACTATTCCAAAAGGTACGTTTGGCGCAAAAACAACACTTTGCATCACCAAAAGAACACCATCCCCATGGTGAAGTATGGTGGTGGCAGTATCATGCTTTGGGGTTGCTTTTCTTCATCTGGAACTGGGACTTTAGTCAAGGTGGAGGGAATTATGAACACTTCCAAATACCAATCACTTTTGGCCCAAAACCTTCAGGCATCTGCTAGAAAGCTGAAGATGAAGAGGAATTTCACCTTTCAGTATGACAATGACCCTAAGTATACATCCAAATCAACCAAAGAATGGCTTCACCAGAAAAAAAATAAAGTTTTGGAATGGCTCATCAAGAGCCCAGACATAAATCCAACAGAAAATCTGTGGGGTGACCTGAAGAGGGCTTTGCACAAGAGTTGTCACCACAATCTGACAGATTTGGAGCACTTTTGCAAGGAAGAGTGGGCACATATTGCCAAGTCAAGATGTGCCATACTGATAGACTCCTACCCAAGAAGACTGAATGCTGTAATTAAATCAAAAGGTGCTTCAACAAAATATTAGTTTAATGGTGTACACACTTATGCAACCAGCTTATTGCATTTTTTTTTATTTTTTTATATTTTTCCCCTAACAGATTTATTTGTTTTTCAATTGAGTTGTACAGGTTATAGGTCACATTAAATGTGGGAACAATTTTGAAATGATTTATTGTGGTCTCATTTTTTATATCACAAAAACCTGGCATTTTAACAGAGGTGTGTACACTTTTTATATCCACTGTATCTCTTGGGGCCTCAGCTCCTGATAAATCAGCACTAGCATGCACCTTCGATCCTAGTAGAGTAGTATATCAGGGAGGACTTCTTTTGGGGTCTTTGGATCTAAGGATGCCTTCTTTGTGATACGCCTTGGTGTGCAAGACATTTGAGAAGATTCTGTCCCACTTGAGAGGGGTTGTAAACCACATACTGTTGAATCCAGCCTGAACCCCTACAGTTTCTAGATCTTCAGTTCTGCATCATCCATCTTTGGGGCAGCTGGCACCAACCAGCCTTATACCCCAAGTGATTGGTTCCTCTTTTGCTTCTGATTCTCCATGGTGTCTCCACCATGAAGTAGCATAGTAAACACAAATGAAAGAGGAGACATTTAGATTCCCCTCAAGAATCTTTAACCAAAGACACAGACAGTGACAAAGAGAAAGAGTTCTCCATATCTCACCTAGAAGATGTTGCCTTTGAAGGACTCCTAGAATTACTCAGACAAAGGAATAGTTGGTCCACTGATTCTCCTTTTCCAGAGGAGTCGGTGTTTCTCGAAGCTTTAAGTGCACACCTGTCTATGACCTGTCTGGGCTCCCAGAGGACAGCTCAGTTAACCTAGTATGACAACAGGCTTTGAAGGAATGAACATGGTAGAACCTATCCCTTGCAAACCATTCAAGATATTGGTATTTGCTAAGAACAGGGCACAATGGAGTAAGGGGCTTGAAGTGGATGACAATGTGTTGGTGATACCCACTAAGAAAGACCTCTCTGAGGAGAGTGCATCTTCTCACATTGCTAACAGAGACTCCAGGGCTCTGGACAGATGTGGGGAGCATGTCTATGATTCTGTGAAATTTGCCTTATGAGTACTGAACTATATTGCTAATTTGACCAAACTGCAGAGGGATTTGACAAAGGAACTGTCAAAATCTCTGACAAGTCCCATGGTAGTGGAGTCCCATAGGGCATTGGAGCCAAGTGGGTGACCTTGCAGTCTATTACTAACATGTCTATGCATCTCTTATTCAATGCAGTGAAAGGCATGGCCAAAGTGGCAGGTACTGGCTTTATTATTCACCACCATGCCTTGATGCGATTATGTGATTTCACAGAAAGTTTCAATACATCCTTCTTGAATGTCCCATTTGATTGGTCAACCTTGTTTCTACCAAAGGTCAAATACATCTGAACCAGGAACAAGGGGGATGGAAAAACTTTGCCTGCCACTGGAATCCATTTTCCACACCTCAGAAGGTCCTTTTCCCACAACCAGAAGGGAGGAAAACACTTTTGGGCTCAGAAGTTCCTGAGTTTTGACCAGAATGTTTCTGGTAACAAAGCCCCTTAGGGCAGAGGGAGGAGCTTTAATGGACATCACCCCAGACCAAAGAACCAGGGTTCTGATGTCATTTTCATTCATACCTCAACAAATAGGCTCATATCTGACCCTTGGATTCAACTCTGCCACATTTTTCACCTCGTGAAACACTGAAACTCTTGAACTCCTCCCTTCCCCATAATGCATCAGTCCCCTACCATACCTCAGATCTCATTTGCCGCCTTCATGTAAAGAAGTAGTCACTGTAAGCTCTCAAATAGTAGTAGGGTTTGTGAGTAAAATTATATTTTTTAGATCTGACCCCATATTTACCTCTTTTGTTTAGAAAAATGTTTTATGAATCCTCCCTTGTTTCTCTACACTATTTAGTGTAATTCTACATTACCATAGTTGGTAATTTCTTTTTTCTCTTTTCTCTTTATAACTTTTAAGTATATCCTTGTATTACCATTGTTTGGTAATACTTTCCCTTTGTTCTTTTCTATCCATATTTTCAAAAAAATCTTTTTCTCCCTTCTTGTAGTTAAAATATGGCTGAAAACCCTCCAGTTTTAAAAAATGTACAGTCTGTTGCCATAAAGTTCCTGCGTCTGATGCACATGCTATGTGTGCATTTGGTTTAGGCCTGCCACACTTAGAGTCTGCTTGTGATATATGCAAGGCTTTCAACCCTAGGGCTCTAAGTGATAAAAAAAGTAACTTAACTTTGAGAGTGTTCATTCCATCAAAATTATCTGATACACCATTTAGGACTCAAATCCCTAAAAACTGACAAAAAGAAGTTAAGAAGCATTCCCTGCATCCTACAAGTTCAACTCTGGGTTTGGAACCACCTCTTAAGATCTCAAAGCTTTGGATCTGACCTGTTCAGATCCAAAGGCAAAATCTTCCAGTCCAACCCCTTCAGATCCAAAGACAAAAACTTTGGATCTGACCACCTCAGATTGGAAGAAGCATTCAGATATGTCAACATGGATGAAATCTTTTCTATGGTTAGATCCAGTGAACTCTCTTCTCCCAACACCCTTTCTGGAAAGGCCTCCCAAGTGACATTATTCTAGGGCTTCATCAGTAGCATCTTCTTCTCGCTCCTCCAGAAGTCTGACCAAAGCAGATGTGGACAGGATAATTAGGAAATTCCTTGACACAAATGCAGATGGGGTTCACCCAGCTCCTATCCCATTGGATCCAGAGACTTTCATTAGTACTACCTTGCCTGTACTGTCTCCTTCTCTGATCTGATCGTTGGTTTCAAAGCAGTTGGATCCAAGGATACAGGTTTTGTCTGTATATGATCCAAAGATCATTGTATCTTGTACTCTTGTACCATGTCTGAATGGTCTGGCTCTGAGCACTTTGCAGCTGTATGACCACTGGAGCTGTAGTGTCTGCACTGGATCTGGGCTGTTGGAGTCAACTCAGAAGATGTCAGAGCCATCTCTGGCCCTTAGAGCCTCTGTGCTGGACAGCTCGGCTCAAACCCCTACCTTGAGTGGTTTGCTTTCCAGTGGAAGGGAGCCAACAATCCAGAAGCATGTCTTCTCAGAACAGTCAGTATCTTTCTCTCTGAGGCATTCTAATTTTGAGGTAGTGGAGAAAGTTTTCTCTGCTCCAAGTGAAAGGATGTATCCACCCCATTTGGCTCCTATGTCCCAGACCCAGTTGCCTGTGTGTCTTGATCCTCAATTTTCTGCACCACAGGGACAGTCAGCTCAAAGTCACCAGGATACCCAACAGAGTATATTGATATATTCTGATACTTCTCCACAACATCCTGTCAAAGAAGTTCCTAGGAAGAGAAAATGCAAAAGGAGGCACTTTGACTCACCTCAAGAGTCTGTTTTTGAGGATACTGATTTCAATGAGGGGGAAGGGTCTCCAAGATGACCACCTGATGACATCTCCATTGCAGGCATTCTAGAGATTCTCAAGCAAAGGGGTGGCTGATCAACTGACAACCCTTTCAAAGAGGAATCAATATTCCTAGAAGCCTTTGGAGCTGGCCCATCTACCTCCTGGCTGACTCCATCCACTGACGAGCTAATTGATTTGATATTTCAATGGGGCATGGAAGGAACCTGTTTCTGTTGAGGCAATCCACAAGAGACCAGACAGGATCCTGGCATAACCCAAGAACAGGGAATTTTGGAACAAGGAAGTACCAGTTTATGCCATGGTCATAGTGGCAGCCACAAAAAGGGAACTTGCAGAACAAAGTTCCTCTGTTCATCCACACTACAGGGAGTCTAGCATGCTGGACAGATTCGGGAAGTGTGTATATGCTTCAGTGACTTTTGCACTGTGGTTGTTGAATTATTTTGGCACACTTCAGTAGACTCCAGAAGGATTAGATTAAAGCACTTACCAAATTCCTCTCTGGGACCATTACTTCCAAAGAAGAGAACTCAATTGCCTCACAGTTGGTTACCCTACAATCTATTTCAAACTCATCCATGAGGTTGATCTCCTATGCAGCCAAAGATACCTGAAGGAAGTCAGGTTTAGACATTTCCATTAGCAGGCATGCCTGGATGCACCTGTGTGATTTCATAGAGCTCTTCATCAATGTTCCCTTTGATGGAAGTTCTTTATTTGATCCCAGGGTTAAAGACACACCATCCAGGTGAGAGCAGGATGGCAAAACCCTGTCTGCTGTGGGTGTACATTTTTCAACCCCTCAAAGGACCTATTTTAGAAATCAATGAGGTGTTTGAAAAATGTGGTTCAGAAAGTCCCTGGGTCCCTTCCAAGATCCATGTGGAGACAGTTCCTCCTGGGGCAGAGGGGGGAACTCTAATGGAAGATACCACCCATGGGGAAAAGGAGGTCCACAAAACCAAGGATCTAGGGGTATCTTCTCTGACAGATCCTACCAGTGCTTCTGAAAGAAGGCCCAATTGTCCATCTCAAGAGGCAATTAGGGGTCATTTATTCCTGCACCAGAGAGCTTGGCTAGAGGTTACAAAAGATTATTGGATGCAGAGAACTATTTCCAGAGGGTATATAATACCCCCTACCAGTAAATAAAATTCACAATATTCCACCCAGTCAGAGGAAAGCAGCAGCACTAGAAATAAAAAAGCTGCTAGAAAAAAAAAGAGTAATCAAAAAGGCCCATCCAGACTAGAAAGAGTCCAGAAATTACTCAAGATTCTTATAGTGGCAAAGAAAACAGGGGACTGGAGACCAATTTTGAATCTTAGCAAATCAGTTCAATACACAAAGTTCTGGATGGTCATGGTTTAGTCCATTCTGGCTTTTCTGCACAAGAATGACTGGATGTGTTTACTAGATCTTCAGGATGCATATGCTCATATAAAAATAAATAGATAATCCAGAAGATACCTACTCTTCCAGCTGGGAGCCAGTCATTACCAATTCAGAGCTCTGCCCTTTGATCTCACTACAACCCCCATGGTGTTCACCAAATGCATGGCAGTAGTGGCAGCTCACTTGAGACTGCAGGGATTCCAGGTGTTTCCTTACTTGAACAACTAGCTCATAACTGCTCCAACCATGCATCATCTGTTCAAAGTATGAGATTTTGTACTCCAGTTATGCTCTCACCTGGGAATTACTATCAATCACAACTAGAACTAATTGAAATATTGGAGTTCATTGGAGCTTTGTTCAACATGGTATCCTTGACAGCCTTCCTTCCTTTACTAAGGGTGCAAACCATATGATTCCAGGTCAAAAAGATCATTCAAAATTCTTCTCTCTCAGCTCGATTTATCCTTCAAGCATTGAGATCAATGACTGCTCCAGTAGTCTTGGTTCCATTAGCATGATATTATGTGACAATTATTCTGTATACCCTAGTGACTCAGTGTTCTATTCTTCACTAACCTTTATCTACCCAAACAAGAAAACTCAGGCATGTAATACTTAACTCCTTTGGTGGATTTACTCTGATCAGATAATACAAGGTTGGCCATTAATTCTTCCTCAGTATGAGGCCATTGTTACCACAGATGCCTCACAAACTGGGTGGGGTGGCACTTCTTGAGAAAGACAGTCCAAGGCACATGGTCCCCAGAAGAGGCCAATACACATATCAGTTTGCTAGAATGAGAGCTGTCCTCCTACCATTACAGGCCTTCCAAGACACCCTCCCTTCTGGGACCATTGAGATTTAGACAGACAATACTGTATGTACATGGTCTGGTACATCAACAAACAAGGAGAAACCAAATCTTATCCCTTGTGTCAAGAAGCTTTGAGAGTGTGGCAATGGATGATCTCATCTAGTCGACTTCTGATAGCAATACACATTCCAGGGAAATCCAGTGTGACAGCAGAAAAGTTAAGCAGGTCCATTCTAATGCCTCACAAGTGGTCACTCAGCATGAATGTGGCAGAAAAGAAATTCCATCAATGGGGCAACATTGCTGTGACCTGTTTGCATCTCCCCTCAACAACAAGTTTAGCAGGTTCTTTGCCCTGATTCCCCCACCAGGGGAGTCACTAAGAAATGGTCTTCTCCATGATTGTCCACCCCAGTCTCCTCTGCACCTTTCCCCCAGTAACTCTAATCCCCAAATTCTTTCAGAAGACATGTCTATTGAAGAGCACAGTCATTCTCATTGCTCCTTATTGGCCTTGTCAGATTTGGTTCCCCTTTCTGTGGCCTCATCTGCTTCACCCGCCGTGGATTCTGGATCCAATTTCAGGCCTCCTATCTCAATCAACAGATAAGATACACCCGGCCATTTTAGGCCTAAGGTTGACTGGTGGTTTATCCATCCATTGATTGCTAGACACCCCAGCCTATTTTCCCGTCTGCCACATTCTTTTATCCTCCTGCAAAGCTTCCACAAGAAAAAGTAAAGAAGTAAATGAAAAAGATATGCTTTCTGGGCACAGCAAAATGACAATGATCCCTTTTCATGACCAGTACCTAAAGTTCTTGAGTTTTCAGGTACAAGTTTTAATGACGGTACTAGTTCTCCAACTATTAAAGTAGAACTATCTACTAGTTGGAGTAAATAATTAATCTTTAGCTTCTTTCAAACTCTGTAAGGCTTTCATAAGGGAAACCTTTCTTCTTAGACCACGTTTTAAAGATTGCACTCCCCTGTAAGATTTAAATTTGGTTTTACAATCTTTAACCCAATCTCCCTTTGAACAATCAGCCAAGTGTGAACTAAACTTTTTAACCTGGAAGACTTCCATTTTAGTGGCCATTACCTCTGCTAGAAGAGTATCAGAACTTCAAGCCCTATCTTTAAAGCCTCCTTATTTAATTTAACATAAGAATAGGGTATCCTTTCAAACCAACCCATCCTTCCTTCCCAAGGTGGTGTTAGAATCCAATATCTATTAAACTATCAATCTTCCAGTTTTCTTTCCAAATTTCTCAAACAAAGGAGAGTATATGTTGCACCTTTCGAATGTTCACAGACAGTTATGTTTTTTATCAACATGGGACAAAACTTTTCAGAAATCAGATCAATTATTTGTTTCCTTTTCAGATTCAGAATTGGGCAAACCAGTTATTAAAGTGACCTTAGTCAAATGGTTAACTGATTGTATTTCCTTTGTTTACAAAAAAATTAAGTTTGTATTTGCCAAAACCTCTAAAAGCTCATTCTACCAGGTCTCTGGCAACTTGGGCTAATCCTCATACCTTTATTGCTCATTACAAATTGGATCTGATCTATAGGTTAAGAGCAGCCTTTGGCTCAATGGTGCTTAGGAATATCCTTCCTTAATGTCCTCCCAAGATTTAGATAGCTGAGGACTCTGTCCTATTTGTTGATTAATGAAATAAAAATGACATCAGATAAAGAAGTTATGTACTCACCATAATGTTCCATCTGTGTTGTCCATTTTCATTCTTCATCAATTCCCCTCCATCTAACCCCATACCAATTTGACTTCTATAGGATTAGAAGATGCTAAAGGAACCAATGTTTCTTTACTTGAACTCGAGATATTATCTCATCTATTTTTGTTAAATAATATATAGGTTTAAAAGTCAGCAAACAAGATCTGAAGTATGGTAGGGGACTAGTGCATTTTGGATAAGGGAGGAGCTCGAGAGTCTCAGTGTTCTGCGAGCTGGAAAAAGCTGCTGAGTTGAATCAGGGGGTTGGTTCCTGGACAACACAGATGGAACATTATGGCGGGTACATATCTTTTTGTTTTGAGGTCCTTTAACCAGTAAGCTCTTTCAGCACTCCTGAATGGTTGCTTGACTGCCCTTCTCTGGAGGCAGTCAAAGGTGCTTATCTCTCCAACCCCAAACTTGAAAGGCAATCTCCCCCCATCCCCTACCCTGATTCTTGGGTAATGGGAATGATAACAATAGGCAATCATAGGCTACCCTGTTCCCTTCACATCACTTCCAGACATGAAAACAAGATCTTTCCAGACATTCCACCCTGGCATTGAAGGGCAGCAGCAAAGGAAATATTAAAGCTGAAGGAAGAATAAGTACTCCAGGAGGTTCCACCAGACCACAAAGGATTGGGAGTCTACTTAAGATTTTTTTTGACCTATGGCCAATATTGGGTCTGAGCAAGTTGAATCATTCTGTCAAACAGATGTCATTCCAGATGGTCATGTTGAAGTCCATACTACCTCTTCTGTGGAAAGATGACTGTATGTGCTCATTACATAATATCACATTATGATAGGCAGGCAGTCAAGGATATTCCTATGCTTCTGGTTGGGGGCCAGACCTTCCCAGTTCAGAGCACTTTCCTTTGGTCTCATCACAGCCCCACTGGTGTTCACCAAATGCATGGCAATGGTAGCAGCTCAACTCTGGTTACATGGGCTCAGGGTGTTCACTTACTTAGATGACTGTCTCATCACAACTACTACAAGAGATTCACTACTTCATGGCAGAGAATCCTTACTGTACTTGTGCTATTCCTTAGGAATTACAGTAAATTTGAAACTTGCAAACTGGAACCAGTCCAAATCTTAGAGTTCATAGGTTGCCACCTGGACACCACCTCAAAAATAGCTAGGCTTCCTTTGTCCAGTCTGTGTCTAAGCCAAGTGTACAAGTCTTACATCATCAGGACCCCATTGGACAGTCCATGGTACCCAGTCACAGACCAAGGGCAACCATCACATTAATGCCCTGGAGATTCAGACAGTCCTCCTCACATTGCAGGCTTTTCAGGATTGCCTCCCTATGGCTGTAATAGTGGTTCAGATGGACAATATGTCTATGGTCTGGTACATCAATAAACAAGGCAGAACACAGTCGTAGCAATTACATTGATAAATTATGATGGTGTGGCAGTGGGAGTATCTTCCCAGACATTTCTTGTTGCAATGCACATCTCAGGAAAGTCCAATATATTAGCAGATAAACTGAGCAGGTCAATCCTTTTTGTCTCACTAGTGGTTCCTCAGTCCTTCAGTGGGTTTCAAGATCTTCCTTTGGCCTGCTGTCATCCATCTGCAACCTGTTCAAAACCAAGGGCAGCAGCTTCTTTGCCCTGATCTCTCAGGAAGTACAGTCACCAAGGGGTCCTGTGGTTCATTCTTGTTGCCCAGGTCTTCTGTACAATTAGACTAACCCTTCGTACTGTCATCTTTCTTCAGAAAGCAGCCTGATGCAAGGCAAAAGTGATTCTCATTGCCCCTCTTTTGGCCTCAACAGGTCTGTTTCCCCTTTATTTGGTCTGACCTAGTGTAGCCAACCTGGGTTCTGGATCCCTAACTGGATCTGATTTCATCCTCTGGCAAGCCTTACCTGGACATCAAATTCCTCAAACTGACTGCCTGTTTTTTGCACTTCCAGTGATGGCCAGGAATCCCAGGCTTTCTTTGAGAGTTGTACAGATTCTCACATCTTCCAAAGAACAGCATGCCTCCATTGCTTCATCAAGACTTATGAAAGTATTTTTAACTGGTGCTTTTCTCTTACAACCCCCACTGAGGGACCCTGTGCTTCCTTGGGATATTATTGTCTTATTTAGAGTCTTACCAAGGTCCATTTGAACCTGCAGCTAACCCAGATCTGAAATTCCTGTCTTGGATAACTTTGTTTCTCATGGCTGTTACATTAGTCAGGATTTCATAACAGCAGGAGTTGCATGCCTTATTATGCAAACCTCTGTATTTCATTTTTAATAAGGACAGATAATCTTTCAGGACTAATTAAACCTTCATTTCAAAGGTGACTTCAGAAACCAACTTAAACTAGGTTATACATTCACTGGTCTTCTTTCCAAATTTTTCAAAGTTGAATGTCTTCTTCAGTCTCTGTCAGCTTCAGTTTTACTTAGACTGTACAAGAGCCTTAGGAAAAGCGATCAAGTATTTCTTTATTTTTCTAAAACAAAATTGAGATCCAGCATGTCTAAAGTTACCCTGTCCAGGTGGCTTTCTGATTGTAGTACTTTTGTCTGTAGAGCTAAGGAATTGTCACTGCCCTCTAAACCTAAGGCTTAACTCTAACAGAGGTGTTGTGGCTTCTACAGCTATAACTACATTCCCACTGATGGCATTTGTGCAGCAGCAACTTGGTCCAGAGTTCATACATTTGTATCTTGCTATAAGCCTGACCTGCAATCCAGGTCCTGAGCTGCTTTTGGTTCTACCATTCTCCTGGAATATCCTTCCATAGTGCCTACCAGTGTTGTTCTATCTGGGGACTCAATCCTGTAGGTTAAGGCAGATGGAAAAAACATCTGATATGAAAATTATGCAGGTACCAAAATGATAGGTCAGTTCTCTACATCCCTACTCTTCACCCCCTAGCAAAATTGTCAGCCTATTGCCCCTATTTGATCTTTCAGTTGCCTTTCTTACTTCTAACCCTTCTTGACTGTTCTAGGTGGTATCTGTGCTATTTGTAGTTGGTACTATTTCCTCTTTTTCTAGGAATAAGAGTTATCCTTAGATCGAGTTTGCCTCCAACACATATTAGGACTGGCAGTGCATTATGGAAGAGGGGGAGGAGTTTGAGCCATGGAATCAAAGTTTGTTTGCCAGTCTTGGATCCATTCAGATCAAATATACCCATAGGATGACACAGACAGAAGAAAACAACATGGATCTACCATTATAAGTAGATAACTTTCCTTTCTATGGTGACTACTGTCCTCACACTTCAAATTCAGCAACAATTTTCTCCTTTCTACCATCTGAATTTCAGGGTAATGGAGTCCCATGTCAATCTACTTTGGTTTTAACTCAAGTGAAAAGAAAGCCTTTTCAAATTTGGATCCGTCTTGCTAGAAATGAATCCCTGTTGCACTTGGGAATATCATCAAGTTCATAAGGACTTCCTCCTGCAACTGCTTAAAGTATGATATGTTTGCAGACGATTTCAAGAACATACTTGGAATCTCATCTTTTGCTATAACTTATCCTCAGAAATCTTTTTATCCTTGTTCTCTGTATTTGCGAGACAGTGGCAAAAACATAAATCTATACATATAGATATGTACTAAATTGTTTCTGTGATTTGAATGTTGGAAGTGTAAGTCAAAAGGTATTTTCATATCCTGCTTTAACAGCTGATTTCATAAAAGTTTACCTATTTGTGAATCTATATCAGAACATTATTACTATGCAGACAATGTTCACATATTATAACTTTGCTGTCTTGTGGTTGGGTCATGGCTGAATGAAGTCTCTTGAAAAACCAACATAATTACATATCAAACAGATTAATACAAAATAAAATATGTGCAGTATCAAAGTACAAAGGAAACTTAAGGTTAGCTTATACTTAGATTAAATTCAGAGTGCTGGCAGAGATGGCTTCTTAGAAAAAAAACCAGCATTAGTTATATAGTTAACATAATTAAACTTTCTCTCGGTATACAATTTACTAATTAAGCTGATGAGCTACCTAAAATACAATGTGAAATTCACATAAAGATGTGAAATTAAAACAAAGATGGTAGTGACTTATACCACCTTACCTCATGAACAGTGAATATGCTGGAGAACCATCAACACAAAGATAACAAGGGTCTTTGCACCCTCACACACTGTGCGCAAAGCCTCTTGCAGCAGTGAAGACATAAATGGCAATCATTTTTCTAATGAAAACACACTTTTCTTTTGCTAAGAGAACTTGTTATGTGCTTAAACGGAGTGTGACAAAAAAAAAACTACAGAAAAATTGAGGTGAAAGCAAGTCTTTTGAAATACAGTAGGCATTTAGATAAAAAATGGATAGTCTTAAAGCCTTTCTTTGCCTTGAGAACATGGATATCTGGACCATAAATGAAAACTGGTTGAAAAATACTAGTTCAGTATCACTCATTGCTGTTGATAAAAAGGAATAAGTGATAGTGTCTCAGAACTTGAGCGTGCCCTTTTAAAAACAAAGCTAATAGGGAAAATCCCATACATATAAAAACTACTCAGATACATCAGAAATCAACACTTTTAGGTGTTTGGAAAGTCCTTCCATAATAACTGTACATCCCAAAAAGTACTTTCATAGTCAGCCAATGCCATGTTGTACAGGTATAAAGCCCTTACTGTGATCAAGAAAAATCTGGGTTTGATTAGTAACTTTTTTTTTAAACAAGAACATTTTTAATAAATTACCACATATGACATAGGCAATCTTACATTTATATAAATGAAAACAAACCATACTGACATAATTTCAGTTGCAAACATTATACATTACTTGTTGCTAATATTATACATCACTTATAATCTATCCAGTCGTTGTCAATCAAACATTACAAAGCTCATTAAAATCCTGCCTTCTTTTAAACCTTGTTTGTCCTCTGCATTTATTGTTCCGACAATTCACATTTTTCCCTACGTAATTTGCTCTTCCCCTTTTCTAAATTCCAATTCCAGTTGTTTTACCTCTTTTACTATATTTGCTACTGCTAGTAAGGTTGGTTGAGACTTTGATTTCCATTTCCTAGTAATTTATTTTTTTAGTAGTCACCATAATTAGACACAGTGAGGCCTTACTATGTGCAGGCAATTCTGATTCTGTATCCTAGCTCAAAAACATAATTTCCTTAGTTATACCAATTTGCTCACCCAGTATCTCTGACCGAGTAGTCTACAGGGAATCTTTAGTCTGCCAACTCTTTACACTCTCAGAAAATATGTTCCTAGTTATATCTTTCTTCTCCATTATGCCCCCAGCATTTGCTGTTTACCTGAGGGAAAATTCTTTGGAGTCTAATTCCAAGCAAAGATCCAAAATCTTCTAGACTTTGTTGCATATTTGAGAGACATATATATATCCCCATTGTTTCTTTGTGAATTGCTCATCCAGTCTCTCTTCCCAATCCTTTCTAACCTCCTCTGATTGATTCTTATAGGTATCATGCAATATTTACTATGCTCTATTCATTATTCCTTTCTTAATGGTAGCTTCTGCTCTAGATTCTACTAAAAACTCTACCAGTGCTGGCACTTCATTTAGGACGCTCCTATTTCTTTATCTTTGCCTATACTCTGATATGAATCCTTGATTGGGAAGGCAATCTCTAACCTGCAGTGTAAATAAACTCTTGGCATCTTCCCATTTCATTACCTTTCCTTCTCTAGTTATTTGCTCCCAATACCTTGTTTCTTTTGCCAAATTTTTCCAATAAATTCCAGCCCCATTTTTCCTATTGTCTGCATCCCTAATTGCAGTCATCCTATCAGCAGAATCTCCTTTCTCCATTCCCATGTTGGTTTACTTATTAGCATAATGTCTGCTACTTTATGAATATAATATTCTGTATGATTGTTATTCTCCTTAAAGGTCTGCATACAAAATCCCAGTCTCTCATTTTTCTTGAGCTTCCCCCCATTTCATCATCCTTTTCCATTTTGAATTATAATGTTCTGCTTGTGCTATTTTAAGGATACTTAACTGTATTGCTCTGAAATACCCCTTCAAATCAGGTAATCCCAATCCCCCTTGTTCTATTGAAAGAATCAACTTATTCCACTTGACTTTTGCCATCTTCCACTCCCAGATACATCTTTCAGCTCTTTATTAATTGCTATCCACAACTTCTCCTCTGGTTGATAAATAAAATATGCCTGATTTTGTTATAAGATTAAAGGAACTAAAATATTTTAACTGCTTGTATCTTACTATTGATATCCATATAGCAGAGCTTCTATCTTCCATTTTTAATCCATACTCCTAAATACTTCATTTTATCATGTCCCGGTAAATATGGAGATAGCTGAACCAATCTATTACCACTATTTGCTTTGTTTTAGCTTCATTGATTTTGTTTCCTGAAAAGGTTTGAAACTGTCTGAAAATGTTCCACAACACTGTAATGTCCCTTTCTGGTTTTTGTCAGGTATAAAATAATATCATCTGCAAATACAGCCAGATTTTCTACACTATCATATCAGTTATATCCTTGAATTTATTTATTCCCTTATTTTCTTTGCCAGTGGTTCTAAATATAATGCAAATAACAAAGGGGAGAAAGGACACCCCTTCTGGTTCCTCTGCTCAAGCAGAAATTATCAGAGAGGACCCCACCTACATTCATTTTCACTTCTGATCTATCATATATCCTTCTAATCAACCTTATAATTTTATTAGGCAATGCAAATACTTCCACTGTCCTACTAATAAAGTCCCAGATTACTCTGTCAAATACTTTCCCTGCATCAACACCCACCAACACTCTGTTTCCCTCTGGATTATCAATGTTCTGTTAATGTTATCCAATGTTTGTCTCCCCTCCACAAAACTACATTGATCCATATTTGTCAACTTTGGCATCACTTTTGCCATTCTTATAAACACTTTATAATCATTGTTTAATATTGAACTGGGTCTGCATGAAATTAGATCTGATGAATCTTTACCCTCTTTCGTTATTACAGCTTCCTTTGCTTTCTTCCAGGATGTTGGTACTTCTCCTCATCTTAAAATACTGTTAAACAAAACCTTCCAGATGTTTATCAGTTTTTTTCCTTCAAGCTTCAAAACTTCCACAGGAATTCCATCTATTCCTGAGGAATTTCCTGTAGATTGGTTATACATCACCATTTTTATCTCACCTCCTCCTATCCTATTAGCAATTGAGCCTCATCTACATCTAACATTAGCATATTTAATTCTTCCATAAACATTTCCATTTGTACCATTCCTCGAATTCCATATTTATACAGAATGTCAGAATTTCTCAAATATTTCTAATACTTCTGCAGCATCCCTTATCTTCCTTGTTATAGGCTCCCTAAGCTTGGCGACATCCCTTTCAACTCTCTGTTGCCTGGGTCACTGTGCTAAAAGTTTTGGTGCTCTATAGTTATTATGAAAAAACACACAATCTTTCTAAACTCATGCATGTTATCATGGTAATCCCTTATTTTCTGTTCTTGTTCTGCGGGATCCCCCCTATATTTCAATACTTTAACATTTGTCAGTCCCTATAAACAATTCTTGTTACTTCTTAAACATCTCTCTTTCTTTTATTTTCACCCTATTTGAAAACTCCATTTTAATTTTATCCCACTCCCTAGCTATATTTTCAGAAGAAATTTATATCTTCTCTAATAGCTCCTGAATAATTTACACTAGTCATTCCTTAAATTCCTCTCTTTTCAGCAGATAGGTGGAACGCCAATGTCTCATTTTTATTTCATTACTCTGTGCTTTTATTTTAATTATTGTTGGCACATAATCTGATCAATTAAATACACATGTTCTTGTGAAATGTAAATTCTGTCTAGCCTAACTAATTTTTTGTCTTTGGGAATAATATATAAATTCACTCTGAACTCATAGTACTGATTTAACATCTTCCATGCCAAATATTTTCATAAAGTTCTTCAAAAGTCTACCCCTCCTTTGTTATATTTTTCCTTCTGAGCCCCCAGAAACATTTTTTACTCTTGCACATCAAATTCCAGTCCCCACCTATAAGAAATATTCATTGCTGAAAGCTGATATAAAACAAAACTAGTACTTACTGCCCCAGTATTTACACTGGCAATGGAAGAAGCAGCACTCCTCCTGAAATCAATATTGAAAATGACTGTCTGGACCAAAATTCCTGGTCCCTAGTGAAAGTACTCCTGTTAAATCATGTCTTCAGCCTTTGTTGATCACCCATTTGATGCCACCCTTCCTAGAGCAGCTGCTAATGCTAGGTGGAAAAGACCAGGCACAGGAATCCAGTTTAGCAACACCTGTGGTCAGACAGCCATGTCAGGAAGCTTTCATAGATGAAGCAGCTCACAGAAGTTACACTAATCCAACTTAAAACACCCCAACACATGCAAAACAGACAATGGGGCATGCAGGATCAGTTGTGAAGAAAACCCAGTGCAACAGAATTTTGAATTCAGCAAGGTTTTCATAAAATTACAGGGACAGAACAATGAATGTTGTAGACTATTGATAAATAATATATTATCTGATCCTCACTTAAGTGCAAATACTTTAACAAATTCTATGCCAACTGAAAAAAAGATATAAGTACTAAACCCCTTTCTTTTAAAGATGACTCCTCCCCTAACATTATGAAGAAACCAATATTATTTACTATTTCTTCACTTGGTAAATTAACTGGTCTAGTGACCTTTTTCAGCCAAGACCCTGGCTCAGAGAGCAAAAACACATCACAGTCTTAAATATTATATACATAACAAATATTTTATTTATATATTTACTTACTGACATTTGATTATTAGGAATGTCCAAGTAGCTGCCCATTTCCAGCAGGGGCCAGGAAGAAAACCTCAAAAGTATTCCAAAAACATTTTGCAAGCAATAATTTTGCAAGCTTCAAAAATATAAAAGCATCTAGACATCTACCAAATTAGACATACCCGGGGATTCAATAAACTCTGTGTAGGCTACTTGGGGTTTACATGTTAGTGCTAATTGCATATACATGCTGCTCACTACACTTACATGTATACAAACATGGGCGCCAGAACCATAGAGCACAGGGGGAGGGGAGCCCTCACACATTTGCAGATCATCCATACCTCTGCCCCTTTCATTTTCTGCACCTCCAACTGCCTCGATGACGTCAGCGCACCTATTTCCGGCTGTTTTTGTAAGCGGGAACAGATGAAACAGAAAGGATTTAATTTCCAGAATAATGGAGTGGATTACCTGCTGTAGGGCAGGAATGACAGGATGTAATTGCAAAGTGGAGCAGAGCAGACAGACGCTGAAGTGGGAACAACTGCAGAGTGGAACGGAATGCTAGTCTATCAGAGTGAGTACACACTACTGGTGTGTGTGTCAACGGGATTTAGATTTCATTGCAGACAGAGCGGTGTGTGTGTGTGTGTGTGTGTGTGAAAATGTCCCAATAAGGATACATCTGGTGGCTAGAGGTACTCAGAGTCAAACCCTGTACCTTGGGTACAGGTAAAAGGAACCTAAAGTCCCTAGTCACCATCACTTACAAATTTATGCCTCACATTTTTGTTCTGTTCCTCTGGTTTGTAGGAGTGGTAAAACCTTTTACTCTAGCAATTTTCTAAGGTTATAAAATCAGTATTTGAAATGTGTCCCTTTTTTTAGACTATATTCCCCCATTATTGGCTTTGTTCTGTATTTTTGTGCTAAGAGGTTGAGAGTTATAGTGAGAAGTGAGAACTGAATTCACTAAATGATATGATAGCCATTTAAGTTTGTCTTCCTGTTTTTCGAGGAACTGCTAGTTTAGCTTAGTGGTATGTTGCTCTGACTGTAGTGCACAGGTTTCTGGGTTCAAGACTTGGCAGTGAAATGCATGGTGGTAACAACATTTTATGCAAGCAACTTTCCAAAATTATACACGCAATGTTTAAAATGTGTCCCTGGTTTTTGGCCTTTTGCACGCCCCCCCCCCCCAAATTGAAAATAAGTTCAAGAAGCTGTGCAACATGCCTATGGCTTACACTTTACTGTGATTCTGTATTTATATATTGTGTGTAGAAGTAGACTGTTATCATGGAAATGTTATGAATAGGGCAGTTTTGTCATTATTGGTGCATGCATCTTGCTTCATTGCCTACTGGAAAAATGTTCAAACAAATTTACAATGCAGTTGTGTGTGGAAGTAGTCTGTTATCATGGAAATGTTCTGAATAGGGCAGTTTTGTCATTATTGGTGCATGCATCTTGCTTCATTGCCTACTGGAAAAAATGTTCAAACAATAAATTTAAAATGCAATTATGTGTGGAAGTAGACTGTTATCATGGAAATGTTCTGAAAAGGGCAGTTTTGTCATTATTGGTGGATGCATTTTGCTTCATTGCCTACTGGAAAAATGTTCAAACAATAAATTTAAAATGCAATTGTATGTGGAAGTAGACTGTTATCATGGAAATGTTCTGAATAGGGCAGTTTTGTCATTACTGGTGCATGCATTTTGTTTCTTTGCCTACTGGAAAAATATTCAAACAATAAATTTAAAATGTAATTGTGTGTGGAAGTAGACTGTTATCATGGATATGTTCTGAATAGGGCAGTCCTGTCATTATTGGTGCATGCATTTTGCTTCATTGCCTACTGGAAAAAATGTTTAAACAATAAATTTAAAATGCGCTCTAACTTAAGTCTAACAAGTGTGCTGTATTATACAAAGAATATAATTTAATACAATCAGGAAGGTGAATCAAGGAATGCATTCATGTATGTATGAACCTAAAAATGTGTTTGAAAACAGCCCAGAGGAAAGTGTGAAAGGCTCAAAATTATGGACAAATTTTAAGCTTTACTCTTGTTACCAAAGCAATTGATGAAGGTAAAACAGTTCACACCACATTACCTTGACCTGGCCAAGCATTTTGACACAATCCCCTACTCAGGTGTAGTACAAAAGATGAATAATGTAGGAGCAAACACTTACATCACCAGCTGCATTGCCAGCTTGACTCACAGGATGCAGGAGATCAAAACAGGGGAAGAGACCAGTCATCAATGGAGTCCCCCAGGGTTCGATGCTGAGACTTTTTCTGTTTGGCATATACATCTCAAAAGTAAAAGGAAATACCAAAGAGCTTTGGCCAGCTAAGTTTGAGATGACTGCAAGCTAGGAGAAGTTATTGAATCCCCAAATGACTTAACCATCATGCAGGAAGGTTTGTCCCAAATAATAACGGGTGTCAAAATCATGACAATACCCTCTGAGAACTGATCCAATTGTTTGGCATTTGGGAACTTGTGTGTGCAGTGACCTAACTTTTGACCAACATGTGCCCAGAGTCATAAGAAAGCCTTTCTATATTGCACAGCTTATAAACAAATTGATTGTGACTATATGTAGAGATGTCGTTGTCCCCCTTTACAAAGCTCTCATTATGTCAATCATTTTGTATAATGCCCATTTTGGTATGAATCTGTCCAGCCTCATGCAACAATTGGAATATCTTCAGAGATACCTTACTAAAAGGATACAAGTCCCAAACAATAGGTTTTGCATGGACCACCTCAAAGATTTATTACTATACTCAGTATCCTACAGAGTACTTAGAGGTGACATGTCTGGCATACAAAGCATCCTCCTACATAATACAGATGGACCTACTGAATATCAGCAAGTCAAATGGCATCAGAAATACTCAGTCCAGGTATCTAAACTGAATGTTGTGGAAAGATGGATATATATCACAGAGGCTACCACTGTTCCAGAGCAGACTATCCATAAAAATAAAGCAAAGCTCATCCATCCATATTCAAATGCAACTTGGATCTAAGGATGGGTAATAGAAAATGTATTCCAGGATTTCCCCTCTTGCCACTAATGGATAGAGGCAGTTCCTAAATGCTGCATCTGTTACATGGCAACCTCAAATTATCTATGGTATGATCACAGTTCTCACTAGGGCTAATATACAATTATCAGCCATGGGGATAGCTAAGACCAATCAGAAAATGTTAATTCAAGCACCAAAAGGAAATTGACTAAGCTTAAAATGTCCTCCAAATGAACCTATGTTGTGGTAGCAAACAGTTATAAAAAAATTACCCTTTTTAGTTCACTAAGTGCCCCTGTCACCCTCTGTCCACCCCCCCAGTCTTTAACAGCTATGTATACAAGCACAGTTTCATGGCCAGCAACAGTGTCACCTACCATGAAACTGTGCAGAGCAGTATGAACACAGAAAGAAGATGCATTCAAATTTGCTTGCTAGCAAACTTGCTCAGAAAGATTGCACAGACAACCACAGGGGTAAAAATACTGCAATATCAGCAGTAATAGCACAGTAAAGAGAAGTGTAGTCTGTGCAATGTACACTAAAAAGATTAAATAGGAAGGATAAATGCAAGAAAATATACACTGGGCAAGGAAAGTGTGCTAATGAAAATGGGCAAAGACACCGTAACTCTCAATTAATCAGAGACACATAGCAACAGACTCCTAGACAAATGTAGACAGAAACCGTCACACATTTTTTAAGACCATTAATCTGCAGCACTGGCAGACTATGTGAGTGTAACTTATTATACATATGCTCTTCAGGAGCAGATGTCTGCAACTGTAATGATTGTCAGCATTCTACAAGTGGAATTCACCACCCCTTCCCCAAAAATGACAAATTTTGGCGGGTTTAAGAAGGGCATTGTTAAAATTGGATTTTAAATCAGGGCCAGTCATGGCCACTTGATAGGTTTGCATGACACATAAGCCACAATCACCACCTGCAAGAATAAAACCCATGCCATCAATGTACTGGGTGCAGCACAGAAAGACGTATCATAAAAGATGTACAGATGTATCCAATTAGCTTGGTTTGAGCTACTGGGGCCAAATGCTAATGTAGTTAGGTCTCTGTAAATGTTTTCTTCTTGTAATTAGCTCAGATTGAGCAACTGGGGCTGCAGCTGCCATAATTGCATCAAATTGTGATAATTAGCCCTGTTTGTACTACTTGGGCTGAATGATACAAACATTGGCTTTAAACATTGTAACTAGCTCGGATCGATCTACAGGGGACGGACGCTATAACAATAGCTTCTACACTTTCGTTTCAACTACTAATAGCTTGGATTGTGCTACTGGGGCTGATAGCCATTACTGCTTGTTTTTAACATTGTGCATAGCTCGTATTGATACTAGGACTGAATGCTAACTACTGTGCCTAAATATAAAGCAACAGCTGCCTATTTGCTTTTGCCATAGTTTTTCTAGTGCTGCAAACTACAATTGACTGAGGTCTGCTAATGAATGTTTGTTACCCCTTGCATTTTATGTTCCTAGCTGGTTTTGCAATAGCTGCTTATTTTGTTTCTGCCTTGTTTTTTATGTGTTATACACTATTTACTGACTGAAGTCTGCTTATATGAATGCTTATTTCTCTGCTTTATATATTTTCCTAGCTGTAGATCCCTACATACACTCATTCTCTACTCAGCTTCTACCCGAGTCCCTACTTACACTCACTTACTCTCTAGCTTGTTTCTGAGCCCCCTGCAATTTCTACTTATCCCATCTGTCTTGCAAATGCTAACAACCTCTCTCTCTCATTACATCTTGCTCCTCGGGTGTCTCCCCTCATCAAAACTTAAACCTTAACTGGAAAACCCCCTGCAAAGGATGTCTGCCACAGATTGCCTATCATAGTGTTATCCCTCCAACCTGCTTAGAATAATGTGTATCTATCTAGACTAACTCTTGGAATGTATACAATATTGACAATAACCTACCCATAGCGAGCATATTAGCAGCCTACCGCAGCCCCTTACCCCCCTCCGGCTACACTGTACCCTAGTCTCTCTTCCCCAAGACAAACTAGTTTCACTCTGTACCCCACCCTTTGTTCACCACTAGGTGGCAGCAAACTCTCACTTTAGTGAAATGCTCACATTCAAGCCTGCATTCCACTTTCATTCCTAAGCTAAAGTTTTCAAGCATCTCTTTCTTGGAAAGTGAAACAATCTGCTCTGCCCTTAACCTCTAATTCGGACAAAATCTTTGCAATTTACCTCCCTCTAGCCTCCACTCAGTCCCAACTACAGAGCAGCCCCACTAACTGATTGTTTCTTGCTGCTCTGTGGACCTCTCACACCTACCTGGCTCTTCCCGCTCCGTTCACCCTGCAGGCTCACTCCGCTCCCCTACCCTGCCCCCAAATTCCACCTGCCCCAGCATGCCTACCTTTATTCTTCCCTATCTTCTCCCAGCCTGCCTTATTATCAAACAGAAGCTCTTCCCCTATTACTCCACCTACTTATATCCATCACACATACTTACATCGCTCTTCCTCCCTAACAATTTAAAGTCCTAAAGTCCCCTCTTCTTTCTTATATTTCTAAGAAAACCAACTATATATTCTCATAAACCCTCTCTTCTACACAACCATCCTTCTTCTCCTACTCCACACCAATCTTCCTCACTTTGCTCTGACATGCTTTCCTTAATGTGTCACACTCTCCAGGCCCCCTGCTTCCTCCTTATGTTCCTAATTCCCTTATTCTATACCACCTCATAGTCCTCTATTTGTCCAGTATTACCTACAAAAATAACCTCCATACAAACCTACCTTGACCCACACTCTTACTCTCATTTCCTTTCTATCTCACATTCACTCATTCAGCCTAACCCTCTGCACCTATTCTACCCTAAAATCTTCTCCACTGCTAATAAACTGAAACATAAACTAATCTTAGATCTACCCAAACTCTTACTTTGCAAACCTAAACAGCTAAAGCTCATATCTTTCAAAATTCTAATCTTAGCTGGAGATATTCACCCCAACCCTGGTCCCAGCCCCATTATTCACAATACCTACCCCCATCTCCTTCCTCCCCTCACAATATCCCAAAAATGTTTTCTATCAATGCCCAGAGTCTCAACAACAAAGTTTACCTGTTTCAAGCTTGGCTAAGCCATAACCAACCAGACATCCTAGCCATCTCTGAAACTTGGCTCAAAGCCCACATCTCCGATTCTGAAATCCTACCCCCTGGATTCCATATTCTCAGAAATGACTGACCACATAAATAAGGTGGTGGCACTGCATTAGTCTACTCTAGCCTTCTAACCTTAATACCTCTCCAAATTCCAATCCCACAATTCAACAACACTGAACTTACAGCCAGACTACTAAAAATGAATAGACACAAAAATATCTGCATTATTGCTCTATATATCTCACCTGGTAACAATATCTCCACCCTCAAAGACATTCTCCTATGGTCATCTACTGAAATTAACTACGAAACCTACATTCTAGGTGATGTAAATATTGACTGGAATAAAGTTAACAGTCCCTCTCCCTCCCTGTCCATTAACCTCTATAACTTCACTCAAATGATTCTCCCCATCACCCGACCTAACAAAACTAACCCCCCTGGATCCACAATTGATTGGATCCTAGTCTCTGATCTAAATAAAATAACTAACTCTGGCACAATCCCTGACTCCATTAGTAACCACCTCCCAGATTTTATTCATCATGCAAACAACTCCCCACCTCATCAGCACCAATACATTCTTACTCATAACCTCAGTAACTTCAACCTCATAACTTTCTCTAACATGCTCAAACAAATGGACTGGTGAATTCCAAACACCCTTCCACTTGACAGTGCCATAGACTACTTCAACTCTGCTTGCTAGACACTCTAAACTCTCTAGCACCACTAAGAAACAGAAGGATAAAGACTAATATAGCCCCCTGGTTAACTAAAGATACAAAACAAATTATGCTACAAAGGGACAAATCATGGACAAATCAAGCTTTACCAAAACAACAAATTACCCAGTACCCTGCTCCAATACACTCCATAACCTTCCAAATCAGCTTATCACGAAGGACAAAAAATCCTACTATATCAAGCTACAGTCCAACAATAATTAAAACCTGAAGCAATTCTGGAAATTAGTAAACTCATTTCTTAATCCTGGCTCCAAGAATAACCCCTGTCCTGACCTTAGTAAATCCAACCTTGAACTAGCCTCTGAATTTAACTCATTTTTCATATAAACTATTTCTGAATTGACCAAGACTTTCCTCAACAATAACCCACTAGTCCCTCACTCTTATCTGTCTAATTCCCCTAATACCCATCCCTTTATGTTTGAGATCAAACCTGTCTCCACTAACTTTATAAAACAACTTCTATCTAAACTTAAACCTTGTTCTAATGCTCCTGACAATATTCCCCCCACCTTCCTAAATTGTGCTGCTGACAGAATAGCTCTCCCAATTAACATCATTATTAACAGCTCCATAAATGAATCATATGTCCCCAAACTCTGATGCTCAGCGTACATTCTTCCTTTCACAAAGAAAGCAAAAACACCAACATCTCAAACTTCTGCCCTATCGCTCTTCTCTCACCAATATCCAAAATCCTAGAAAAGTGCATCCACCTCCAGCTTATGCCTTTTCTCACCCAAAACCATCTTCTTACACCTACCCAACATGGCTTCTGCCCAGGCCATAGCACTATAACTGCTCTACTGTCATTCCTAGAAACTGTCAATCAAGCCCGAGACTCAGGACACTTGGGCTCTACAGTTTTGCTAGATCTGTCTAAAGCATTTGATACTGTTTCCCACAAACACCTTCTCTTTCATCTCTCAAATCTTCACCTCTTACCACACACTTTATCCTGGTTCTCCAGCTACCTATCAGACAGATCTCAAGCAGTAAAATTGAATAACTCCACCTCTTCCTTCTTACCTACCCCAGCTGGTGTACCACAGGGATGCATCCTTGGACTTATCCTTTTTAACATCTTCATCAATAACTTTCACACTGCCATTCCTAATGCCAAAGTCATTCAATACGCAGACAACTCAATCTTAGTCTGCTCTGCTTCCAACCTCTCTGAACTGCTCAACAAAACCCAAACTGCTTTTTCAATTACCGAAGATGGGATGCGCCAAAACCACCTTTCTCTCAATGCTAATAAATCAAAGATTCTACCCCCCCCCACAAAGACTTACTCCTACAACCAAAGTACTTTCAAAGTCCTTAGCCATACCAACTCACCTATAGAAGTGGTTCACTCCGCTAAACTTCTCAGCATTACTGTTGATGAATACCTCAAGTTTGACATCCACATTCAACAAAATATTAAAGAAAAAAACTAAAAACTAGGCATGCTATACAGGAATAATCGCTTCCTCTCACACTCCACTAGGCAAACTCTGGCCACTACTTATCGTCTTCCCTCCTTATTATATGGAGCACCTCTCCTAACCAATCTAACCGCCTCTATCTCCTCCAAACTAGAACACTGCTATAATAACATCTCTAAATTTGCCACCAGATCCAGAAATTCCAGCCATCACTGCCTTACCCTACAATCTCTGAACTGGCTTGAACTCCCAAACTACCTAAACTACCTCCAACTTACCACTGAACACACCCTACTAAATGTCCTGCTCTAGCAAATATCCTTCTCCCTTACACCCCCAGCAGAACTCTCAGATCCGAACATCAAAATGTAATTGCTATACACAAGCCCAAATGTTCTCCTGGCCAACTTCTCCTCTCTTTCTCCATAGGAAAGAAATGGAATTCTCTTCCTTCCACTCTTAGAACTACACCAAACTCAGATAACTTTAAATCCCAGCTTTTCAAATACCTATCCTCTAAAAGGAAATGTATCTGGCTTCACCCTACCTAAATCTACCTAAATATTTGCCCCAGGAGGCTTTCTCACAGGTTCCTAAACCTCTCTAATATCTCCCATAGTTATTTCACCATGAGTGTGTTTAAGCTCTCTATAATTTCCGAGAGCTACTTATCACACAACATAACTGTGTAAATATTGTAAATAGCATCTTACTTTAAATGAGATCATGCAAAGTGTTTTCTACCTTTATTTTTAAAGGTTTGTTTCTTAGAATGTTTGCATAAATGTATCTTTATTACCCTTTGAATCAACCATAAGCTATTTTGTTTAACTATGTGTGACTCTGTACAGACTTTGTAAACTATGTGTGACTCTGTACAAACTTTGTAAACTGTCCTATACAATGTATCTCTCTAAGTCCTATACTTTGTATCTCTGTATCTATTATATCTGTACTGTATTATGTTTCCTCGAGCTTTTCTCCCCGGGCCTCCACTGAAAACGGGTCCTTTTGGGCCCAGAGGACTTCCCCGGTAATCAAACTGGAAATAAATAAATAAAAGAGCATCTAGTAGAACAACTTGAAGGGAAGTCTGCACTGTCAAATCTTAATGGATATACATCCCAGAGAATAGTTCTGTATGGCCTATCAGATGTGTGGGAGCTCACTGTACCAAATGTGGTACACTTTCCTAAAACATCCCTGGCTGATGTAGGTATGAGCTATACAGATAACAACACATACAAGTACCACAGTATTATGAGTGGATTACCTACACAGCTGGGTATTGCATGCATCTAACACATGTAATACCAATGAAAACTGTCTGAAGCATCAGCAATTGACGTGTGAATTAAGAAGTGATCCATTACAATGAATGTTACAACAGTATGTGAGAATGATGGCAATGCATCAAAACTATATCCATGTACACAGAAAGTACAGCAGTGCAAAATGTCAATGATCGAAGAAGCTGTCACTGTAATATTGTACACATACCAAACAATAAATGGAGCACCCTCTATAAGCACATGACAAACCTCAAAACATGCGCCACATAATCACTGTCCCCCTAACATTTCCAGTCAAAATGTTACACTGCCATGAAATCCTGACATGCATCCATATGTGTTCATGCAAACTATCAAGTGGTAATACTGCTTTGAAATAGTGGTACACCTATGGCAAGTACAGTCACACTATAGCTAGAGTACAGTTTTACTTCATAGGTACATAGGAGAATACTAGGCTAATGGCCCAAGAACCCATACAAGCCTAGCCAGGTTTAACAAGAGTTTAATAAGTTTCAATAGGTAGGTGAACAAAGTTCATAGCGGTACATGCCTGTGCAATGACATGTAATACTGACTGCCTCTATCCATTAGGGACATGGACTCTACCCCAGAACTAAATTTACAGTTGCACATCCATTGATCTAGGTTGTGATTGAAGAGGGTCAAGGAAGGGGTTTGCTTTACGTGAATGAGAAGCTTGTTCCAGAGAAGGACTATTCTCCGAGAGACATCTCTCTCCATCTGATTTGTTTATGTCAGGGGTTAGGTTAAGATCCTTATAATGAGTGACCCTCATGCAGTTTGTTTTAACATTTCCAGCAGAGCCTGATTGGACACTGCCCTGTAGCCAGACACAGATGCCCCTTAGTAGTCTGTAAGAGACAGAATACAGTGATAGTGCTTTCAGTGTTTTCAAGTAGGACTTGTTTATAACTTGTATCTTCCTGGTGAGAAAACTGACTTCACTCCACCTGTTGCAGATGTCTGGTGATATATATATATGCAGAAGGGTGCATTGTACTCAATTCCTGATGTGAAGACAAATGAGTACAATGGAATTATAATGTCTTTTAATCTAGCTGCCATGCTAATACTTATGTGTTGTGCCACATAGGACTTCCTCACCACTGTGGACACAGGGTGGTGGAAGTTCAGATTAGAAATAACCTGAGTAACCACATCATGTACCACTGGGTCTACTCTTAGGGATGTACTTTACATGACTGACCACACTTTGCAGTCAGCTGCAAATTAGGTCAAAGACTGTCTACATTTGCACTGACTTCTGAGAAATAAATACTAACAATAAAGGGCCTAGTACAGAAATCTGTGGTACATCCCTGGTGACTGGCCTCTTGTTAGAGGTGAATTCACCCACTTTGACAGTATGTGTCCTGTGTGATCCATTTGGTTACCCACCAGGTGATGTAGAGGTTTATGCCCAGTTGAGAGAGTTTCTCTATAATACCTGAGTGGGGAATTGTGTCAAATGCCTTTGCCAGGTCAGGTTAGGTGAGATGCATGGTCTTACCCTCATCCATTGCCTTGGTGATCTTCTTGAAGAAGTCAAACACTTTTAACAGACATGCTCTACCCTGAAGGAATCCAAACTGGGTTGGTTCCAGAGTCAGGAGATTACTTATGTCCTTGTTGATAAGCATACCTCTCAACCTAGAAACATCAAAAATCTGGACAAGGCCCATGGAAAATAGGTACAAATCTGTACGCTGATTAACATCTAATTTACATACATAATTACGTAACCCTACCCACTCCAATGGAATTGTGGGATACCAACTGTTAAACGCAAACTGAAGAACAGACAATCAAAATATGGCACCAAAGGCCCCCTGCAGCCATTCCAATGATCCATTACTTGGTGATTTCGCCCCATTTACCATAAACACTAATGTGTGCATACTGCTTTACTTCTACAATGATTATTTGGACTTTATTTTTACATTTTTCAGCACAACAATGCACAAGCTAACAGACATCTGCTAAACAAAGCAATACTGTCTCACAGTGAAAATAGACTGGGCATTACAACTTCTCTGCCCTTGAAACTCACATTCACTGAAGTAGCATTGAAACCCAGGTTCCTACTGGAGCAACAAAAATGCATTTTGTCGAATGCGTACTCATCGACACATAAACAACAAGCAGACAAAACAGCGAAGCGGCTGTTCAGCGAATTATTTCCCTGGGAAAGAAGTCGCTTGACCGCTTCGTTACTTTGCTGTGTTCTGCACTGTAGTGTGGTCTCAGAGATTCCCTTATCCGGTATAGCTCCAGAACGTAAATGTGCAACAGTTACTGACCTTAGGGTGTGGGTTAAGGTAAGTGCATATGTTTTAAACTGTTTACTTTTTTTTTGCGTTAGATGTATGGTTGAGTTAAGTGCATATGTGTTTTAAGCTGTTTACTTTTTTGGGGGGGAGGATTAGGGTTAAGGTAAGTGTGTATGTGTTTGGAACTGTTTATGTAAATGTGCAACAGTTACTGACCTTAGGGTTAGGGTGCGGGTTAAGGTAAGTGCTTATGTTTTAAACTGTTTCGTTTTTTTTTGGGTTAGATGTATGTTTGAGTTATGTGCATATGTGTTTTCAGCTGTTTACTTTTATTTTGGGGGGTAGAATTAGGGTTAAGGTAAGTGTGTATGTGTTTCTAACTGTTTACTGTTTTTTTTTTTTAATTTTTGTTTGGAACAGAGATTTATTTCCCTAGGAAAAAAATCGCTGTTCTGAGGTGTCGACATTTTCAGCTTTCGCTGCAATAGGGTCGATGAAACATCATTCGCTGTTTTAAACATTCGATGTTGTAATATAGACCCTTGAAACCCACACACCACATCCAAAGAAAATGCATCTGGCCAGTGGCGGATAAAGATTACCTTTGGGCTGTTTTCATATCATTGGCCCCTTGCACACAAAACAAGAAACATACATGTGTTCTTTTCTTTGATACACCTTCCTGACTTTATTAAGTTGTATTCATTGTATAATACAGCACACTTGTTAGACAGAGAGCATTTTAAATTTACTGTTTGAACGTTTTTCCAGTAGGCTGTACTGTAGGCAATGAAACAAAATGCATGAACCAATAATGACAAAAATGCCCAATTCAGAACATTTCCATCATAAATGTCTACTTCCATACCCATACTATAAATAGAATGACAGTAGTATAAGCCATAGGCATCTTGCACAGCTTCTCGCAGTTATTTTCAACTTCATTTTTTTTTTGGGGGTGGAGGGTAAAAGGTCAAAAACCAGGGACACATTTTAAACATTGCTTGTATAATTTTGGAAAGTTGCTAGAATAAAATGTACCACCATGCATGTCACTGGCCAGACTTGAACCTAAGACCATATGCAGTAGGGTCAGAGCAACATACCACTACGCCAAATCAGCAATTTACTGAAGAAAGTGAAGACTGAAACTTAATAGCTATCATTTAGTGAATTCAGTTCTCACTTCTCACCATAGCTCTCAACCCTTTAGCACAAAAAACCTGAACAAACAATGCCAATAATGGGGGAATACAAATTCAGTTCTCACTTCTCACCATAGCTGTCAACTCTTAGAACAAAAAACCTGGACAAAGCTCAAAAGTGGTGGTGCCTAGTGACTTACCAGGGACACATTTTAAACATTGCTTGTATAATTATGGAAAGTTGCTAGAATAAAATGTTGTGTTACCACCATGCATTTCACTGGCAAATCTTGAACCCAGGACCCTATGCACTGCAGTCAGAGCAACATACCACTATGTCAAATCACCAGTTCCCTAAAAAAATAGGAAGACTGAAACTTAATGGCTATCATTTAGTGAGTTCAGTTCTCACTTCTCACCATAGCTCTCAACCTCTTAGCACAAAAAGCCTGAACAAAGCCAATAATGGAGGAATACAAATTCAGTTCTCACTTCTTCTCACTCACCATAGCTCTCACCTCTTAGCACAAGCAACCTGGACAAACAAGAAAGCCAATAATGGGGAATACAAAATTATGTTCACTTCTCACCATAGCTCTCAACTCTTAGCACATCTGGACCAAGCTCAGAAATGGTGGTGGCCAGGGACTTTAGGATCTTTTTACCCTGTACCAAAAGTACAGGGTTTGAGCCTGAATACCTCTAGCTACCAGGTGTATTACATGTGGGGCATTTTCACACACACACACACACACACACACCCCTGAGCTGATGTTAGGATTTTCTGTTGCATGCTGATAAATGAAACAAGTTAGATTTCAAGCTTTCCCAGCTGTTAACAAGACGACTGCTGTTATGGTTTCCCACTCGCATTTGCAGCTGTTAGCTCAATTCTGACTGGCTGATAGCCTGATGGAGCTGATGTCATTGCACACGTGATGATGTCAGCTCCAGCAGCATGAAATTTGAAAAAATGGGAAAAAACAAAAGAAGAAAATCGGAATTGAAGGGGTGCCACTCGGGAATCATGGCACCCCTTCATTTGGACACCAAAACTCAGTAAAAACCGAGTAATTCAGTATGGTTGGGAGGTATGTTGATAAGGTCCATGATAATTATTTCCATGGCCTTACTGATGAGGCTATTCAGGCTTGTGTGTCTATACTTCACTGGTTATGTTGATGGTATCCCCTTGTGCTCAGTGATGACTGTTGCTTTTCATCATTCTGCCAGAACATAGCCTGTCTGGACTGTTGTATTTAAGTAGGGGTCCAAGTGGGTTTGCTTGGCCATGTTTGAAGTTATTTAAAGGAAAACCTGGGATGTTGTCAGGACACATTAATGTCATGTTTTAAGCCTTAGAGGGGTCAGAGAAGACCTGCTATCTTGAGATAATAGGCTGAGGGATGGTGGAAGTGATACTTTTGGTGATGACCAGTGGGAACGGGGGTTTATGTTTGATGCAAGTCTGTCAGCTAGTAAGTTGTCTTTTTCCTGTACCCGTGCATGGGGGTGCCATCCACAACTAGCTCTGTATATAGCTGGGTATTCCCTTTAAGATTTCAGAAGTAGTTACAAAATGCTTTGTGACATCACCTCCATACAACATTGGGTATGAATCACATGAGTACAGTGCAACTGTTAACACAGTTGTACAATTCAACCTATTTCATGTCATTATATCAGTAGTACATCATATGCCTGTATGTTTATCAGTGGAAATGTGTGGGAGACAGCCATGACACCATATATGGATACACTACAACTGTTGTGGTTGCAGTTCATGCAGAACATTTAATGAAACAAATGTTCACAGTCCCAAAATGTTTCTGGGAAATACATGAATAATCCTTGTGAATAGCAACACAGTTGTACATGCAATGAATCCAAGGTTGCAAGTGAATCTGAACATGTCATATGTTTGTGTATATAAAAACATTACAACACGTGGATTATCCCAGGCCTATGTGCCCATGTAATCAGTATAACATAATACTGCTATATGCCAGATAACATTTCCAGATGCTAGGTATACACATGCACACCTTTGCCACGCTGCAGCTGTCACTGTGATGGTTGAATGAAAACTGTGTTAATGTTGATATTCTCCATTACAAAAACACATGCCTCAGTAAGGCAACAGTATACATAGCATTACCTCATGTCAACAGTCCTCAGGAGACATATTACTACAGCTGTTATGGAAGGAACATGTAACCAAATGGTAGCAGCAAACATCAAGACAGTAGCTCAAATCACATAATGGAATATGCTTTTGTAGGGCTACAGTACATCTACACCTCAACAAAGCATATGTGGATGACAACAACAACATCGATATAAGCAATCTTCAGAGGGTCATAAGGCATTACTAGGCTAATGGTCAGGAACACATAAAATCCTAGCCATTATTATACAATTTAAAACAAAACTGCTATATCTATGTGATGAAAAATAGCATGTGAATATGCATATGTATGTGTGTGATTTTATTACAGAGTGCCTCTGTCCATATGTGGAGTGCACCACCCCATGATAGAATTAACAATCACACATCCAGTGGTCTGGAGATGGCTTGCGCAAGGTAATGTAAGGGCTCTGTTTCACAATGTGTGCAAGCATATTTGAGATGATGATATCCTGAATGTACTGCAGAAAGGATGTTATGTGGACAGAGGGAACAGGGGATGTTGGATTCATGGGACTATGTAAAATGTTCTCCTGAGTAGAAGTCAACTGAATACAAATTCAAATCACACATTGACTGTAATATACCAACAAACACACACCAGTTGATTGAAGTCAGATTCAAACACACCACCTGTGAAGGGACAGAAGTTGGATTCCATACAACATAAAACTAGCACAACTACAGATGTCTGCATTCAACAGTCTCAGAGTGCACTTTATAGAGGATGACATCATCATTGTATGATGAGAAGATGATGTTGGGAAGTCTGTAGGAAATTGTTGTGGAGTCATGTAATAGTGTAAAAGTATTTTCTGAATGATACTTGAGTGAGGGCAGCAGGATGTGGAGTCAAGCTGTTCTGACTCTATACACACACACACACACACACACACACACACACACACACACACACACACACATATTGACTGTTGTGTGATTCAATCCCCTACCTAACTAGTTACACAAGTTGGAGAACACAGCACTTAACACTCGTGCCATCACAAACGTCTGACTTTTATTATTGTCACAGTGCTCTTTATAGAGGATGACATCATCATAATGTTGCAGGTAACATATATTGTTATGAGACTTGTGTCCAAAGGCAGGAATTGGGATATGATTGTGTGATTGCAGTTTGTAAAAATACATTTAAATACATACTGGAAACCTAAATGAAAGAAGCTGTCATGAATGCATCTTGCAGAACTGAGCCATACATGTAACTGGTTCGCAGGGTGTTGTTTAGATCTCACACACACACACACACACACACACACACACACACACACACACACACACACACACACACACACACACACACACACTTGTAAACACCAGAACTGCAAGGGTGGAGGTTTGTGTCTTCATATTTAGATGAAGCAATGTCCACAATCATAGAATTTACTGACAATATCAATGTGATAGGATCATGGATGACCAATGTCCAGCATCAGTATAAACCCTTACCAAATGCAACAATGCAGTTATGCTCTGTATTTCGGTAGTCTGCTTAAATGTCTGAAGTACTGATATATCATTTGTAAGTGTATTGCTGCACAGCACACATGAATATCAGAAAGACCACAGTAAGGCATGCTAGACACCTCTTTACATATCACATCACCAAGAAACTAATTTGCGCAGATGACAGAAGAGTTTTAACGCATACATGATTTGCATTTCATGAATTCAGTTTGAACTTGTGAAGTAGTTTGCAAGATATGTCATGCAAGAGGTTGCTGACAGATACTGTGATGTTCATGCTGCAGTGTGTATATCTGAAATGTTGGGGCCAACATTTTATTAAATAACTGTTGCCATTGCCCTCTCAGTTTGCATGATACCAAGTACAGAGCAAACATGGCTGTATGGTTAAGGAAAAAAAAAAAGAGTAAGATCTAATTTGGTTTGCCTTCCTTCATGCAGACAGGTTCAGCGGCGAGACACAGCCATCAGCACTGTGGACAGTAATGAGTGTGGAAAATACACCTAGTGCCAGGATTTCTCTGTGGCACAGTGTGTAAGAGCAGTGAGCCAGGGTTCAAATCCAGATTATTCTATTTTTCTACAAATGGTATCAGACTGGCATTAGCTAGGTTTAGCTAAGTAAATGTGATCGGGACTGCAAATGTGACTATCAATGACTGCACTAAAGTATGTGTCTTCCACCAACTTTTATCAATGATGCCTACCTCAGTACAGTTGTACAACTAGTAGCTGTTTTACAGGCCTCACTGCAAATTACAATTTAATTGTGTGTCTAGATTTCTAGAAATGATAAGGGGTGGTACATCTTTTGAAATGATTATTATAACTTAACAGATTTGTTACCTATTTGTGTATGGACAGATATCCTGAAAAGTGTGTGCAGTATGGTTCATCACAGTAAGGACAGTTTTCATATCACATTAGATGAACATTTAATCTATCATCACTTGAGCATGACACAAAGGAATCCTACAGCAGATTTTTACACCTTGTACATTACAGGAACACTGATAACTACTGACTCAAGGCAACATGTTCGTACTATCCATCAGCGAGTCACATCAGTATGCAGAAACCATAAGAAGACTTGTACATCCATCAGCCTAATAAATGCACACACATAAAGATGGGTGGAAGTGAAGGGATGAATATACACACAATGTTTGCTGTAATGGAACATTCTTGGAAATGTTTTCAGCTTGTTCTCGTTATTAAGCTGCCATGCTCTGTAGCATGAAGTGACTAACATAGAGGTAAACAAAATTAGGAGAGGGACATATATCCCTCTATTGTTTCTTTGTGAATTGTTTATCCAGTCTCTCTTCCCAATCCTTTCTAACCATTCTCTGATTGATTCTTATAGTTATCATGCAATATTTTATATACTGTACTAATTATTCCTCTTTTTAACAGCAGCTTCTGTTCTAGATTCTACTAAAAACTGTACTAGTGCTGGTCTTTCATTTAGGACCCCCTATTTCTTTCTCTTTGTCTATATTCTGATATCAATCCCTCATAGGGAAGGCAGTCTCTAACCTGCAGTCCAAATAAATTCTTGGCTTCTTCCCATTCTATCATCTTTCCCTCTCTAGTTATTTCTTCCCAGTACCTTGGTTCTTTTGCCAGTTTTCTACAATAAATTCCTGCCCTTCTTGCCTCTTGTCTGCATCCCTAATTGGGGTCTATATCACATCATCAAACTCTCATAACATTGAATTCCTAATCATCAACTCCTTGACACCAAATGTTCTATTCAGCGAACTACCAAAACAGAGACTTGTATTACATTGAATTGCCATAGTTGGCCAGCATGTCTCATGTCTTTACTGTGGTGTGATCTTGGAGCTGGTATATTTAATTAGCAGGGGGTGTGGGGGGCCCTGGGTGGCTAAGCCCCCCCTGCAAAAATGGGAAAAAAAAAAAGAAAAATATTTTTTTTTTAGAAATTAGTTTGTTTTCCATTTTCCTACATATCATAATGTTATGTATGTGGTGTTGGCAGATTATGCCAATTCGATGTAATACAGTTCGCTCTTTTGGTACTTCGTTGAACAGGATATTTGACGTAAAGGGGTCGATGATTAGTTATTTGATGTTATGAGAGTTTGGTGATATGATACAGAACCCCCTAACGGCAATCATCCCTATCAGAAGAATTTCCAATTTCATTTCTCCATTCCTGTTTTGGCTTCATTCTTAGAATACTTTCTGCTACTTTTTGAATATAATATTCTGTATGATTATTGTTATTCTCCTTAAAGGTCTGCATCCAAAATCTCAGTTTCTCCTTGTTTCTTGAGCCTCCCACCTTTTTCATCATCATCCCTTTCCACTTTGAATTACAGGTTTCTACTTGTGCTATGTATAAGAGCTTTAACTGTGTATAGTTCTGAAATACCCCTTCAAATCTGATAATCCCAATTCACCTTATTCTATTGGAAGAATTAGTTTATCCCACTTGCCTCTTGCAGACTTCTCCTCCCAGATAAAATCCTTCAGCTCTTTATTAATTGCAATGCGCAACTTCTACTCTGGTTGATAAAAATATGTCTGACCTGTGTATAAAAGGGACTAAAAACATTTTAACTACTTATATCTTACTACCCATATTCATAGAACAAAGTTTCATTTTCTCAGTTTTGCATTATCCTTTGTTTAGTCACTTCCTACATATCCTTAGCTGCCACACCAGAATCATTTTTAATCCTTACTCCTGAGTACTTCATTTTATCATGTCCCCATAAATATGGATATTGCAGAA
Source organism: Protopterus annectens (assembly GCF_019279795.1). Taxonomy (NCBI): domain Eukaryota; kingdom Metazoa; phylum Chordata; order Ceratodontiformes; family Protopteridae; genus Protopterus; species Protopterus annectens. The sequence continues at coordinate 1,713,270,483 of NC_056731.1, read as the reverse complement.
CCACTTCATGTGTTGGTACATAATTTACTGCCTTTGTTGTTTTGTTTTTTTTTTTGTATTTTTTGCCTTTGTTTTAGCTTCATTCATTTTGCATCCTGAAAAGACTTGAAACTGTTTCAAAATATTCCACAACATTGAAAAGTCCTTTTCTGGTTTTATCAGGTATAAAATAATACCATCTGCAAACCGTACCAATTATATCTTTGAATTTCTGAGTCTCTTGTTTTCTTTGCAATGGTTCCAAATATAATGCAAATAACAAAGGGGAAAGAGAACAACCCTGCCTGTTTCCTCTGCTCAAGCAGACATTATATCAGAAAGGAACCCATACACTTTAATTTTTGCCTCTGATCCCTCATATCATCCTAATCAACCTTGTAATTTTATCAGGGAATACAAATGCTTTCATTGCCCTGCTCATAACTTACAAGCTTACTCTGCCAAATGCTTTCTCTGCATCAAGACCCACCCCCAACAGTGGTATTTTCTTACATTCTGCTTCCCTTTGGATCATCAATGTTCTGTTAATGTTGTCAAATGTTTGCCCCCCCCTCCACAAAACCACAATGATCCAGATCTATCAGTTTTGGCATCACTTTTGTCATTCTTTATCCATTATAGACATAAGTACTTTATAACCCTGGTTTAGTATTGAAATGTGCATGTATGAAGCTGTATCTGATGGATCTTTACGCTCTTTAGGTATTACAGCTACCACTGCTTTCTTCCAGGATGTTGGTTAAACAAAACCTTCCAGTTCTTTATCATTTTTTTCCTCCTAGCTTCTAAACGTCCATAAGAATACCATCTATCCTTGGAACTTTCCTGTGGGTTGGTTATACATCACCATTGTATCTCATCTCCTCTTATCCTGTTAGTAATTGAGCGTCATCTACCTCTAACATTGGCATATTTAATTCTTCTGTAAACATTTCCATTTGTACCTTTTCTTGATTAATATATTTCTCTGCTTTATACATAGAATGTCTGAAATATTTCTAATATCTCTGTAGGATCTCTTGTTATAGGCTCCCTAAGCTACATGACAGCACCTTTTGCCTTCTGTTGCCTGAGACGTGCTAAACGGTTTTGCACTCTAGAATTATTATCAAAAAATAGTTGCTCAACAGCAATCTTTCTAAACGCATGCATTTTATTGAGGTAATCCCTTATTTTCTGTTAAGCGTTCTGTAGTTGCTCCTCCTCTTGTTCTGTGAGATTCCCCATATTCTGCAATACTTTAGTATCTGCCAGTCCCTCTAAATAATTCTTGTTACTTCTTAACCATATCTCCCTTTCTTTTATTTCCACCCTATTTTTAAACTCCATCCCACTCCCCAGCTATATTTTCAGAAGAAATGTCTATCTTCTGTAACAGCTCCTGAATAATTTCCACTACCCATTCCTTAAATTCCTCTCTTTTCAACAGACAGGTGGGAAAGTGCCAGTGTTTTATTTTTACTTCACTATCCTGTGGTTTTATTTTAGTTATTACTGGTGCATGATTTGAAATAGTTGTTGGGTGTATATCAATACTTTCAAATGAATGCACACATTCCTGTGAAATGTAAATTCTGTCTAGCCTAGCCTAGTTTTGTATCTTGGGGATGCCAGATACTTTCATAAATTTCTTCAAAAATCTACCTTCCTTTGTTACACTTTCCCTTCTGGGTTCCACAGACACATCTTCACTGCTGCAAATTAAATTCCAGTCCCCACCTATAAGTAATACTCCTTGCTGAAAGCAGATTATTTCTCCCATAATTTTTTGAGCTCCATTACAGTAGTTTTAGGTGGAACATAAATACATGCCAGTGTAATCCTCCTCCACTGCCAGTAGCCCCTTAGTATTACAAATCCACCATGTTTATCTTTTTTATCCTTTTCTATCACTATTGGAGCTCCTCTTGCAATTAATATAAGTATTCTACTTTTCCTTTGTCCCAGGTATTCCGCTGAATAACCATCCTGAAAACCTTTATTTTTTAAACACCTTTATTGAATTATCACGTGTGACACAGGCACATTTACATTTATATAAAATTACTCAAACAGTATTAACAAGTTAAAATTAACAAACATTATGCTTCTCATGTATTGCTCTATATCATATAACCTAAGCAACATTACATAAATTATTTAATTCCTGGCCCTTTTTTCTTGAAAACCTTTCTTTATCAAATTCATGTTTAGTTTTCTCCATAGCTATTTGCACTGTACTTTTTAAAGGGGCACTATCTCGTTTCTGAAATCAGCTGCTTGCCTGAGTACTTTGTTTACATTTTAGTGCTATGTAAGTCACATGTTCACACAGAGGCAGGATTTTCAGAGAAGCTTATTTAGCATACAGCAGGTCAGATTTTACAAAGATCAGTGGGGGATGCTCATTCCTAAAAGTTTACAGTGTCCTTTTAGGTTCATAGGTTCATAGGTTCATACTAGGCCTAGCCAGAGTGTGTTTGGCTTTCGCCACCCATTTTAAATTAATTTTGCTATGCCCTTTTTCGAGGTTAGTATACTGTGCCTCTGTCTAACAGTGACACAGAAGTGATACCCGGGGTAAACCTACTATCCTCCATCCACTCATCAAGATTCCTCTTGAAGAGATTCAATGAGGGACTCTGCCTAACCTGGACTGGGATTTCATTCCAGAGTGAAGGGAGCCTCTGGGTTATGAATCTGTCCCTCCAGCATGTCCTATTTATTTCAGTGCTGAGGTTCAAGTCTCTCAAGCTCGTAGCTCGATGGGATTTGGATTTTCTGAGGTGCAGCATGTCCATTAATTCTGGGTTGGACATGGCTTTATACGTCAGGCACAGATCGCCTCTGAGCAGGCGGTATGCCACTGAGTAGAGCTGGAGTTTCTTTAACCGGGCAGCATATGGCATCTGTTTGAGCCCTTTGATCCTCTTGGTGAGGTACTTTTGGGGTCTTTCCAGTTGCTGCAGGTGTCTGGTAAGGTACATCCCAAAAGGGGCATTGTACTCAATTATGGGCATGATGAGGGATAAGTAAAGCGGCACGATGACCTCCCCTGATCTAGATGTGAATGCCTTCATGATTAGGTGGGCTATATAAAATGTTTTTCTAACCACTTTGGCCACGTGGTTGTCAAATAAGAGATTGCTATCAACTTGGGTCCCCAGGTCCCTAATTACTTCTTAAGTACTTAATGGATTACCACCTATGTGGTAATTTGTGGTCACTTTGTTTTTGCCAAAGGGGATGACTATACACTTTTTGGCGTTTAGCTTGAGGCCATGGCTCTGAAACCAGTTGTCTGTTTCTATGAGGCCCTTTTGTAGGATGCTTGTGTCGGCTGGAGAGTCTATTATGGCGCTCAGTTTGCAGTCATCTGCGAACTTGGTCAGCCACAGTCCTTCTGTGTTAGCCTGTACCTCCGAGAAATATATACCGAACAAGAGAGGTCCCAGGACTGAGCCTTGTGGGACGCCACTTGTAACTGGTTTGGAGTCTGACATGGCTCCAGGAATTCTAACCATGTAGGTTCTGTCCTTGAGCCAGTTTGCAACCCATCTAGTGACATAGGGGTTTATATTTAAGCTGGTGAGCTTATCTATAATGCCCGAGTGGGGTATTGTATCGAAGGCTTTTGCAAGGTCCAGGTAGGCTGTGTGGACCACCTTCCCCTCGTCAATGGCCTTGGTGACTGTTTCAAAGAAATCAACCAGGTTTAAGAGGCAGGATCTGCCCTTAACAAAGCCAAACTGGGTAGGATCCAGTGTCTGTAGGTCCCCAATATCTTTATTTATGAGGTCCATGATGAGCCTTTCCATAGCTTTGCAGACCAAGCTAGTCAAGCTTATGTGGTGATAGTTTCCAGGATCCGTTGAGGCACCACCTTTGTGGAGAGGGACCACTGTTGCTGTACGCCACTCTTTGGGTACATATCCTGTAGTAAGGCTGAGATTGAACAGTAGTTTTATGTTTGGGTTTAGTTCTTCTTGGAGTTCATGTAGGACGCAGCCCGGGACACCGTCTGGTCCCATTGATGCTGTGTTTTTTGCTTTGGAGAGGGCGGCTCTTACTTGAGCATCTGAGGGGGGGGGGGGGAGAAGTTTGTGCTGAACCTGTCAGCTAGGATGTTGGCAATATCTGTGGGTTTGGTGTATTTTCTGTCATTTTGGACTAATTCTGAGCATATCTGGGAATTCCCATCCAGGTTCCTAACATAACTAAAGAAAGCCTTGTGATTATCCTTAGTGTCCTGTGCAATTTTTCTCTCGAAGCTGGCCTTAGACGATTTTATGAGTGCCCGTAGTTTTTTGCTAATACTGATCAGAGATGCCTTCCCTTTTTGGGATTTTGCTCTGTCATGTAGTAGCTTCCTCCTTCTATTGTATAGTTTGTTTATGGCTGGGGTCCACCAGACAGGACACCTAACTTTGGAGGATTGGGTCTTGGTTTTATTTGGGATTGCATGATCCATGCATTCCTGAAGGTGTTCATAGAATGCGTTTATAAAGGATTCTGTGGTCTGGACCATATTTTCCACAGGCCCAGGGGCTTTGAAGGATTCCACCTTGGTTTTGAGGAGTGTGAAATTTGCTTTAGAGAAGTTTTTCACTGTGGTTTTCTGGGCAGGGGCTGGGGTCGGGATGTGAATATCTAGTGAGATTAGTTTATGGTCTGATCTTACCAGTGAGGGATACACTTCTGGTCTGGAGCATAGAGTCCCCATGTTGGTGATGATCTGGTCCAGTATGTTTTCCCCTCTTGTGGGAGTGGCAACAAGTTGTTCCATAGCATTTGAGTTTATAAATTCTAGGAACCTTTGGGCTAGGGTGTTGGAGCTAGAGTAATGCTCCCAGTCTATGTTAGGGTAGTTGAAGACACCCAATATAATGGTGTTTGGAGAGACCTTCATATTTTCCAGTGTTCTCAGGAAGGCTGAGTGGGGTTCCTGGGTTTGGGAGGGTGGTCTGTAGCAGGGTATAAACTGGAAGGCAGTTTTACCCACTGTTAGTTGCACATGGATAGTCTCTGATGCTTCGTGCTGTGCCACCAACCTGGAGGTGTGGGTATCTTTGATGAATATTGATACTCCCCCTCCATTTGTGTTTTGGTCCAAGTTTTGGGGCCGAAAAACATGGTATGAGGTATAACCTGGTAGTGTTGGGTGCTCTCGGGAGCCTTGAACCAGGTTTCTGTTACTGCACAGATATCAATGTTCTCCATGCTAAGGAGAGTCTCGAGTGTGTGCATCTTGAGGTTTAGACTTCTGGCATTGAGTAGCATTACTCTTAGTTTCTTATCCCTTGTCATACCTATGGAGGTGGGTTTGTCTTTTGAGCCTTGCCTAAAAAAGGCACTATGGGGGTGGCAAGAGCCTTTGCCAATATCCGAAAGCCCAGGGGTGACAGGTGCAAGCTGTCCCTAGCGAAGCATCGTGGCTTGTCGAGCATGTCATCCCAGGCAGACAGGCATTGGATCCCCTTTGAATGACACCAATACTTAAGCCATTTGTTGAAATTCATCATCTTGTCTTCATATTGTGGCATCATTCTTGGTGAGGGTAAGATGCTACTCAAGGTCAGGGTCATACCGGCCAGGGCTACATGCTCAGAGAGCTCCTCTATGTCTCTTTTCATGTAGTCCAGGGAGGTACGTATCAGGTCATTCACACCAGCATGGACAATGACTGAGTCATATTTGTACTTGCCTTGGAGTGACCTGAGTGCTTGTGTTATGTGGCGGATCCTAGCGCCCGACAGGCAGCTCACCATGACCTTCTCCTTGTTCAGCCTGGTGAGCGGGACGTCAGTGTGCCTGATGATAGAGTCATCTATTGCAAGTGTATCAGGTGTGTTGTTTAGCCTTAAGGGCTGTGACTGTTTGGCACACTGGCTTTGTGAGCTATGTGTTGCACGTGTTTTGTTTTGGGGTAGTGGTTGCTTGGATGTCTGCTTTGGAGGTCTCTGCTGCTTAGGCAGATTTTTATTTAGAGCCTCCGAGTATGTTTTTGTGTGTTTATGTGTTTGGTTTGCTGTCGTGGTAGGTCTATGTGAGACTGGAATTGTAGTGAGTGTGGTTTCCTTCTCCTCCTGACTGGTTACGCCAGTACTGAGTTGAGAGAGCTTAGCCTCCAGTTTGGCTATATGGTTGCATCTCTCACATGTGTTGGAATTTGTTGGGAGGAGGAGAGGGTTGTCTGTGTACATGAGGCAGTTGTAACATTGCCTCAAGATTCCCAGATTCACCAGCTGGACCGGAGAGGAGATTGACAACTGACCTTTGGACATGCTAGAATACTATTGGGAATTCCTTTATAATTGAAAAAAAGGGCCAATGGGGAATAAAGTACTCAAGGGGAGTTTGTGAGGGTGTAGTGCTTTTAATTTTTTAGTGCTGACTTATATAATTGCTTTAGTGAGCAAGTGCCAGGCTTTAGAGTGGGAATAGGGTGTTTATTATGAGAACTAGATCAGTTCTAAGGGAAAACGTGAAGAGCAGAATTTGTGAAGCTGAGAATGGTTTAAACCCAATTAAGCAGTGCTGCCTGATGCTGCGCTATGAGCAAAATCGAGCAAAGCCGCGCTAAAGCGGGTTTTATACAGGGGGACTTGAAAGAGCTAGAAATTGGCCCAAAACGGCCAATAGACTACCAGATTCATGTGCTGGGAACACTCCTCCAGGGATAGATAGGCTGCTCAAAGCTCCCCACTGCCACTGCTGAACAAAGAAGCCCCCCTTTATTCAAGAAAGGAAATGGGCAACACAGGAACTTTCCAAAAGTCCAGAATACAGCAAAGCCTGTATTTGGACTACTCTAGGTCAGGAAACAAGGATCATTTTTTTTTTTTTTTTTTTGCAACAAATAGCAGGAAAATGCAATAAATATGTAACACAGGCTAGCGCACTTGAGTGTGTAGCCTCAACAGGTAAAAGCAACAAACAGGGCAAACTTTAAAAGTGCAGGTGCAAAAACAACTTTAAACAGTTTAAAACAGTTCAAGAAGCAGAAATACTTGCAGTTTAGCTAGATCGGACAGTCGCCCAGGTAGTAGCAGGAAAGCAAACACTTTTATCAGGTTAGCAGTTGCTCTTTTAGCCTCTCTGCTGCTAGCACCACTCTGCAGGACCACAAGGAGCTTGGCTGAATAGTAACAAGTGCAAAAATCGCGCCAAAGTGGGTTTTATACAGGGGACTTGAAAGAGCTAAAAATTGGCCCAAAACCGTCAATAGACTACCAGATTCTTGTGCTGGGAACACTCCTCCAGGGATAGATAGGCTGCTCCAAGCTCCCCACTGCCACTGGTGAACAAAGAAGCCTCCCTTTATCCAAGAAAGGAAATGGGCAACACAGGAACTTTCCAAAAGTCCAGAATACAGCAAAGCCTGTATTTGGACTACTCTAGGTCAGGAAAGATGGGAAACAAGGATAATTTTTTTTTTCTTTTTCTTTTTTGCAACAAACAGACTACCAGATTCTTGTGCTGGGAACACTCCTCCAGGGATAGATAAGCTGCTCCAAGCTCCCCACTGCCACTGGTGAACAAGAAGCCTCCCTTTATCCAAGAAAGGAAATGGGCAACACAGGAACTACCAGATTCTTGTGCTGGGAACACTCCTCCAGGGATAGATAGGCTGCTCCAAGCTCTCCACTGCCACTGGTGAACAAAGAAGCCTCCCTTTATCCAAGAAAGGAAATGGGCAACACAGGAACTTTCCAAAAGTCCAGAATACAGCAATGCCTGTATTTGGACTACTCTAGGTCAGGAAAGATGGGAAACAAGGATACTTTTTTTTCTTTTTTGCAACAAACAGCAGAAAAATGCAATAAATATGTAACACAGGCTAGCGCACTTGAGTGTGTAGCGTCAACAGGTGAATGCAACAAACAGGACAAACTTTAAATTACAAGTGCAAAAGCACGCTAAAGCTGGCTTTAAAGCAGGGGGTTAGAAAGAGATAGGAAATGGCCCAAAACGGCCAATAAGCTACAGGTCACTGGGCTGGAACCACTCCTCAAGGGACAGATAGGCTGCTCAGAGCTCCCCACTCTCACTAGTGAACAAAGAAGCTTCCTCCTATCCAAATAAGGATTTGGGCAACACAGGAACTATGACACAGCCCAGAGATCAGCAATACCTGAAGACTGGACTATTCTAGTTCAGTAAAGGTGGGAAACAAGGATTTTTTTTTTACAAAGTAGCAGAAATTAGGTACAGAAACACAGTAAATGCTTTAATTCAGCTAGCACACTTGAGTGTGTAGCCTACCAGTTAAACTAAGCAAAAACAAACTTTAAAAGTGCAAAAAAACTCAGAAATACAGGCAGGAATGCAATAAAACAACTTTGCAGAGTTTATTTAGTTAAAGAAACAGAGAAGTCTATATATACAGAAAAGCAGCTAAAACACACAAACACTTCAGATGCAGTGCAACCTAGAGCACTTGAGTTGTAGCAATATTAAGGCAATGAGCTAATGACACTAGACTGGGAGGAGTGTCACAGATCAGATTTACAGTAGGGGCGTGTCACAGATCAGATTTACAGTAGGGGCGTGTCACAGATCAGATTTACAGTAGGGGCGTGTCACAGATCAGATTTACAGTAGGGGCGGGCAACTGCAAAGCCACCAAGTAGACAAATCAGTTTCTTGATGAACGCAGTTCTATAATCCATCTCATTTGAATGTCATTATATGATCATTAGTATATATGACTACTGACCACACCAATTTTCATACTGCCACGATTGTGCTACAGATCACTCTGAATTGCACATGCCCTGCATGTCAACACTTACTGCATATTTAGCTTTACACACTGTGCTATTTTTCCTTTCTGAATACACCTCTACTGTGTTTTATGTCCTGTAAGAGTACCAACTGTATACACAAACAACAAGGTACCTGTAAACAAACATTTAATTGTTTATTTTAATAAGTAATGAAAACAACAAACAGATGTGCACTGTACTCTCCAAGGTACCAAATAAAATGTAACCTCTGTTTGAAATCATTTAAATGTATTTATTCCCATTATTTCTTTATTCATCTGTTTGTTTACTAATAAATTTCAGCTCGATAACCATGTAGGTGGGTCGCTGACAGACCCTTCTGAGTCACAACCTGAGCTCCATGGTTCAAGACACAAACAGAAAATTGTAAACAGAATAAAGAATTATACTACTTTCTGAAGGAATGTCAAACGGTTTGGCTAAACGCACAAGTGGAATTCAAGCAAGACGATAGCTAAAAAAATATAGCAAGAGGAGAAAATGCTGAGAGAAGAAAGGAGCCACTTTTGAGATTTTAAGTATTTTTCCTCTGTTTATTTGCTAAATTTTTCTGCATAGCCACCTATTTTGAGCATTTTCTGGCTTGTTAAATTTGATTTCTGCATTAGTAACTGTATTTAGAGCACAACCTAGAGCTGTTTTCTGAATTTCCTGTTTGCACTTATTTTTAAAATCGTTTTTTTCTCAAAACTTGCATTTTATCTGTCTTTGGCCTAGCACTCTTGTGTGGGGTCATTTACTGCACTGTTATAACTTGTTGATACTTGTGAACCTCTGCTATCTCTGAAAAAAACAAAAAAAAAAACAAAAAACAATCTTGCTTTTTTCCCACTTTTCTGAGATTTAAAAAAGTTCAGTTACAGGCTTGCTGTTCTTGAACTGTTTGTAAGTTTCTTGGAGGCCATTTTTTGCTTGGGCTAAAAGGGAAGTCTCTCTGTTGATCAGTGGCAGTGAAAAACATTGAGCAGCCTGCCTGCCCCTGTGGGAGTGGTTACTGACTTGAAACTGTAGTTTTATTGGCCATTTTGGGTCAATTCCTAACTTCTTCATCTTCCTCTCTTAAAACCTGGTTGCCTCGTGGTTTTGGCATCTTTTCAGAGGCTTGTTGGCTGTTGGTGAAGCACCCACCAAGAGGAGAAAGCGCTGAGAGAAGAAAGGAGCCACTTTTGAGATTTTAAGTATTTTTCCTCTGTTTATTTGTTAAGTTTTTCTGCATAGCCACCTATTTTGAGCATTTTCTGGCTTGTTAAACTTGATTTCTGCATTAGTAACTGTATTTAGAGCACAACCTAGAGCTGTTTACTGAATTTCCTGTTTGCACTTATTTTTAAAATCGTTTTTTTTCAAAACTTGCATTTTATCTGTCTTTGGCCTAGCACTCTTGTGTGGGGTCATTTACTGCACTGTTATAACTTGTTGATACTTGTGAACCTCTGCTATCTCTAAAAAAACAAAAAAACAAAAAAAAATCTTGCTTTTTCCCACTTTTCTGAGATTTAAAAAAGTTCAGTTACAGGCTTGCTGTTCTTGAACTGTTTGTAAGTTTCTTGGAGGCCATTTTTTGCTTGGGCTAAAGGGAAGTCTCTCTGTTGATCAGTGGCAGTGAAAAACATTGAGCAGCCTGCCTGCCCCTGTGGGAGTGGTTACTGACTTGAAACTGTAGTTTTATTGGCCATTTTGGGTCAATTCCTAACTTCTTCATCTTCCTCTCTTAAAACCTGGTTGCCTCGTGGTTTTGGCATCTTTTCAGAGGCTTGTTGGCTGTTGGTGAAGCACCCACCAAGAGGAGAAAGTGCTGAGAGAAGAAAGGAGCCACTTTTGAGATTTTAAGTATTTTTCCTCTGTTTATTTGTTAAGTTTTTCTGCATAGCCGCCTATTTTGAGCATTTTCTGGCTTGTTAAACTTGATTTCTGCATTAGTAACTGTATTTAGAGCACAACCTAGAGCTGTTTACTGAATTTCCTGTTTGCACTTATTTTTAAAATCTTTTTTTCTCAAAACTTGCATTTTATCTGTCTTTGGCCTAGCACTCTTGTGTGGGGTCATTTACTGCACTGTTATAACTTGTTGATACTTGTGAACCTCTGCTATCTCTAAAAAAACAAAAAAAAAACAAAACAAAACTTGCTTTTTTCCCACTTTTCTGAGATTTAAAAAAGTTCAGTTACAGGCTTGCTGTTCATGAACTGTTTGTAAGTTTCTTGGAGGCCATTTTTTGCTTGGGCTAAAGGGAAGTCTCTCTGTTGATCAGTGGCAGTGAAAAACATTGAGCAGCATGCCTGCCCCTGTGGGAGTGGTTACTGACTTGAAACTGTAGTTTTATTGGCCATTCTGGGACAATTCCTAACTCCTTCATCTTCCTCTCTTAAAACCCTCTTTTGCGCGGTTTTGTGCATAGCGCAACAGTGGGCAGCGCCGCCTAATTGGGTTTAAACTATTCCTGGCTCCACAAAGTCTGCTCTTCACTTTTTCCCTTAGAACTGCTCTATCTCTCAATTTAAACACCATATTCTCATTCTAAGGCCCTTCACTGGTCCAATTAAGTAATCCTACAAGTTAGCACTATTAAACCATAAGCACTACTTACTCATACTCTCTACGATTACCCTGTCCTCTATTGGTCCGTCTTAAATTCAGTTTCCCTATATTACTCTAGCATGTCCAAAGGTCAGTCAATGGTTTCCTTTCCAGTCCAGCTGGTGAATCTGGGAATTTTGAGGCAATGTTACAACTGTCTCATGTACACGGACAACCCTCTCCTCCTCCAAACAGGTTCAAATATATGTGAGAGATGCAACTATTTAGCCAAACTGGAGGCTGAGCTCTCTCATCTCAAAACTGGTGTAACCAGTCAGGAGGAGAAGGTAACCTCACACAACACAATTCCAGTATCACATAGTCCCACCACATCAGTGAACCAAACACATAAATACACAAAAACATACTCGGAGGCTCTAAATAAAAATCTACCTAAGCAACAGAGACCTCCAAAGCAGACATCCAAGCAAACGCTACCTCAAAACAAAACACGCACAACACATAGCCCACAAAGTTAGTGTGCCAAGCAGCCACAGCCCTTAAGGCTGAATAACACACCTGATACTCTTGTAATAGGTGACTCTATTGTCAGACACACTGACGTCCCACTCACCAGGCTGAATAAAGAGAAGGTCACGGTGAGCTGCCTGTCGGGTGCTAGGATCCGCCACATAACGCAAGCACTCAGGTCACTCCAAAGCAAATACAAATATGACTCAGTCATTGTACATGCTGGTGTGAATGACCAGAGACGTACCTCCCTGGACTACATGAAAAGAGACATAGAGGAGCTCTCTGATCATGTAGCCCAGGCTGGTATGACCCTGACCTTGAGCAGCATCTTACCCTCACCTAGAATGATGCCACAGTACAAAGACAAAATGATCGATTTTAACAATTGGCTAAAATGTTGGTGTCATTCAAAGGGGATCCAGTGTCTGTCAGCCTGGGATGACATGCTCGACAAGCCACGTTGCTTCGCTAGGGACGGCTTGCACCTGTCACCACTGGGCTTTCGGATATTGGCAAAGGCTCTTGCCACCCCCATAGTGCCTTTTTAGGCAAGGCTCAAAAGTCAAACCCACCCCCATAGACAGCACAAGGAACAAGAAACTAAGGGTAATGCTGCTTAACGCCAGAAGTCTAAACCTCAAGATGCACGCACTCGAAACTCTCCTCAGTATGGAGAACATTGATATCTGTGCAGTGACAGAAACCTGGTTCAAGGCTCCAGAGAGCACCCCAGCACTACCAGGCTATACCTCATTTCATGCTTTTCGGCCCCAAAACCCGGACCGAACCACAAAAGTAGGGGGAGTTTCCATATTTATCAAGGATATCCACACCTCCAGGTTAGTGGCATTGCACGAAGTATTGGAGACCATCCATGTGCAACTAACAGTGGGCAAGACTGCTTTTCAGTTTATAGCATCCTACAGACCACCCTCTCAAAGTCAGGAATCCCACTCGGCTTTCCTGAAAACATTCCAGAACATGAAGATCTCTCCGAACACCATTATATTGGGTGACTTCAACTACCCAAACATTGACTGGGAGCACTACTCAAGCCCCAGCACCTTAGCCCAAAGGTTCCTAGAAATTATAAACTCAAATGCTATGGAACAACTAGTCACCACTCCCACAAGAGGGGACAACATACTAGACCTGATCATTACCAACATGGGGACTCTATGCTCCACACCAGAAGTATATCCCTCATTGGTAAGATCAGACCATAAATTAATTTCACTGGATGTCCACATCCCGACCCCACCCCCAGCCCAGAAAACCACAGTGAAAAACTTCTCAAAAGCAAACTTCTCACTTCTCAAAACCGAAGTGGAATCCTTCAAGGCCCCAGGGCCAGTGGAAACTACGGCCCAAACTGCAGAATCCTATATAAACGCATTCTGTGGACATCTCCAGGAATGCATGGATCATGCTATCCCAAACAAAACCAAGACCCAATCATCCAAAGGCAGGCATCCAGTCTGGTGGACCCCTGCCATAAATAAACTGTACAACAGAAGGATGGAGCTACTACATGATAGAGCAAAATCCCTAATAGGGAAGGCATCTCTGATCAGTACTAGCAAAAAATTACGAACCCTCATAAAATCCTCCAGGGCCAGCTTCGAGAGAAAAATTGCACAGGACACCAAAGACAATCAAAAGGCTTTTTTCAGTTATGTTAGGAACCTGGGATGCAACTCCCAGACTTGTTCTGAGTTGATTCTAAACGACAAAAAATACACTGAACTCACAGACATCGCCAATATCCTGGCAGACAGGTTCAGTGCAAACTTCTCCACCCCCTCCCCCCCAAAAGAGCAAGTATCTATCCCGGCAGAGAGCTGCCTCCCAAACATCTCTGATGCTCAGGTGAAGACTGCCCTCTCCAAAGCAAAAAACACTGCTTCCATGGGACCAGATGGCATCCCAGGTTGCGTCCTACATGAACTCCAAGAGGAACTAATCCCTCAAATAAAACAGCTATACAATCTCAGCCTCACTACAGGATATGTGCCCACAGAATGGCGTACAGCAACAGTGGTCCCACTCCACAAAGGTGGAGCCTCTACGGACCCAGGAAACTATCGCCCCATAAGCCTGACTAGCTTAGTCTGCAAGGCTATGGAGAGGATCATCATGGAGCTCATAAACAAATACATTGGGGACCTACAGACACTAGATCCTACCCAGTTCGGCTTTGTCAAGGGCAGATCCTGCCTTTTGAACCTGGTTGACTTCTTCGAAACAGTCACCAAAGCCATAGATGAAGGGAAGGTAGTCCACACAGCCTATCTGGACCTTGCAAAGGCATTTGACACAATACCCCACTCGGGCATCATAGATAAGCTATCCAGCTTAAATATAAACCCCTATGTCACAAGATGGGTCGCAAACTGGCTCAAAGACAGAACCCACAGAGTGAGAGTTGCTGGAGCCATGTCAGACTCAAAACCAGTCACAAGTGGTGTCCCACAGGGTTCTGTCCTGGGATCACTCTTGTTTGGTATATACTTTTCCGAGGTACAGGCAAACGTGGAAGGACTATGGCTCACCATGTTTGCAGACGACTGCAAACTGGGCGCCATAATCGACTCTCCAGCTGACACAAACATCCTTCAAAAAGGTCTCACAGAGACAGATAACTGGTGCCAGCGCCATGGTTTAAAGCTAAATGCCAAAAAATGTATAGTCATACCCTTTGGCAAAAACAATGTGCCCACAAATTACCACATAGGCGGAAACCCATTAAGTACAGAGAAAGTTATTAGGGACCTGGGGACCCAAGTTGATAGCAATCTCTCCTTTGAAAACCACATTGCCAAAGTGGTTAGAAAGACCTTCTACATAGCCCACCTCATCACGAAGGGCTTCACATCTAGATCAAGAGAGGTAATCGTGCCCCTTTATTCATCCCTCATCAGGCCCATCATAGAATACAATGCCCCTTTTGGGATGTACCTTACCCGACACCTGCAGCAATTAGAGAGACCCCAAAAGTATCTCACCAAGAGGATCAAGGGTCTCAAACAGATGCCATATGCCGCTCGGCTAAAAAAACTCCAGCTCTACTCAGTTGCATACCGCCTACTTCGAGGCGATCTATGCCTGACATACAAAGCTATGTCAAATCCAGAATTAATGTACATGCTCCACCTCAGTAAATCTAAATCCCTTAGAGCCACATGCTCGAGGGACTTGAACCTCAGCACAGAAATAAATAGAACTTGCTGGAGGGACAGGTTCATAACCCAGAGGCTCCCTTCGCTCTGGAATAGAATTCCAGTTCATGTGAGGCAGAGCACCTCACTGAATCTCTTCAAGAAGAATCTCGATAGGTGGATGGGGGATCATAGGTTTGCCCCGGGGATTACTCCCGTGTCACTATTAGACAGAGGCACAGTAAACTAAACCTTAAAAAGGGCACAGTATACTCAAATCAAGGGGTGGCGTAAGCCATACAGAATCGGGCTAGGCTTATAATTGCCCCATGGCAGATAGCCTAGTATGAACCTATGAACCTATGAAATGGAAATGAGGTCAAACTATAACTACAACTTTGCAGGCAAGAATGGCATTATTGCTCACGCCTGAAATATTTGTATGTGTGTGCATATCTAAAATGTATAAATATAAATGAACTATTAATAGAGTGGCTATGTTAAGTATGGAAGGCTCTCTCCATTTTTATTATTTTTTTGTATTATGTGCAATGGAGTTTTTAAACTGATGAGTGGTGTATATTATAGATATCTTGCATTGTTGTGATTCATCAGCAAATTGCCTCTTCTGTGTTTCACTGTAACTGTGTTACGTTATATCAAAACTATCTAACTATACCTAGATATGATACTTTTGAAATATTCAAATAAATAAAATTATGACTCCATGAGGAACATGCATGTCTGCTTGCTTGCTCATTTATTTTACAAAATAAATTAAACTACAGCTTTGCATGGATAATGTGTATCTGTTTAATTATATTTGTATGTATAAAGTTGTACTGGCTAATTCTAATTAGAAACAAAAAGGTCTGTCTAGTGTATAGGAATATACATGCAATAAAAGACATTAATTAGAATTAGAATTAGCCAGTACAACTTTATACATACAAATATAAGTAAACAGACAGACCTTTTTGTTTCTAATTAGAAACAAAAAGGTCTGTCTAGTGTATATGAATATATATGCAATAAAAGAGATTAATTACTTGTGATTTCATGACATTTCAGCTATAACTGAAGGCATGTCTTTCAACCTTATACTATAGAGAGAAAAGCCTTGACCGAAATATTTAATTGGCTAAAATAGTTACCAAAGTCCAAGAAAAAAGATTAGAGGACAGTAACTTTACTGAAAAGTGTTACACAGCAGCAATAAGGTACAAGTAGAAGACAGAGTCCATATGACTCAAAGATGACTAGTTACTCCCTAGAAAATACCCTCTACCTCTTATCTTCTTCACTGTTACTAAAGAATGGGTCCTCACTGCAGCCTCCAGAGCTAAACACACTACAGCAATGAGCCCTGATAACATCCAGGGATGCCTTCTGTAGAGTTTTAGAAATGACCCCTCAGGCCCACTAAAATGTTTATTTAGCCACAGCCTCCTAGACGTGTCCAACCTGTGGCCCGCGGGCCGCATGCGGCCCTCAGAGCTCTTCCATGCGGCCTTCAACCTCTAACTGCAACATGGATGTACGCATGCCCCAAAACACTTTTTTTGTTTTTTTGTTTTTCGCTCCCATGACCTGTAACGCTAATGTCGGTGTGTGCATGCACCAAAGCACCCTTCTAGTTTTGTTTTTGAGCAAAAAAAGGGTCAGTGTGTTTACTCCATTATTTTGCGCCGAACAATCAGTGTGTGTGTTCTCGCTAAAGAGGGACTCATGTAT
This sequence comes from Protopterus annectens, assembly GCF_019279795.1. Taxonomy (NCBI): domain Eukaryota; kingdom Metazoa; phylum Chordata; order Ceratodontiformes; family Protopteridae; genus Protopterus; species Protopterus annectens. The sequence goes on along the minus strand of NC_056731.1, from coordinate 1,713,253,771 downwards.
GGATTTGCCGCTGTTGCCTTTGAAAGGGACAGCAATTACCTGTGTTAATAGGTAGGTACAGAGTCAGTGAGTGCATACATGAAAGCAGAATTGTGTGCGTGAAAGTAGAAGAAGAGTGTGTGTGTGTGTATGTGTGTATATGTATGCATGACAGAGAGAGACGCATGCACAAAGAGGCTAACAATGATCAGTCTACCTACTGAACACAAACAAGTTAGCTCTCAAATATATCATACATTAAGAGTACACTTTCATTAAATTGTGGCTTTCCTGACAGGGAGAGTGTTGTATTGAACATGAACTCATACCTCTTAACTGTATGGATTTTCAAAGAATGTCTGGATTTTTGCCTCTTCTTCCAGTTTGTGTCTTTTGCTTAGGAAATAAAAGTAATCATCCAAGTTAATGCAGTTCCAGGGAGTAAGAATGAGACAGCAGCCTAGGGTTAATGGGTCAGTAGTGGACTGACTATGTGGGACTGTTGCATATAAAGTTGTATTGTTTTTTCAGACAAACAAAAAAGCACCTAGTACTGTTTTTTCATTGGTGGGTTCTAAGCAGTGGTAGATTGGACAACAGTAAGCATAGCTTTGGCAGATCATCAATACTGGCAAATCAAGTGGGCACAATGTTTTTTAAATGTTGGGGATTTTAGTGTGTATGTGTGTGCTTATGTGTTGGAAGTGCTGCAACAGTAGATGATTATTAAAGACAGAGACTTACGGACTGTGGAGAATATGTTTCTTTGTTTCAAAACCTAATACTTGTGTACACATGCCAGAAGTAGATTTTTTAAGACATAACTTCTTGCCATTTACAGTGGATGGATATTTACATTTAATGGACAATGTATTAGCATGGGCCTGTGGGGTTCTGAAGGATGCCAAGTCTACCACTGCCAATGTCTTGTAAAGAGACCTGGAAATGGATATTGGGATGTTACTGAAAAAATATAGTAAGTGGGTTTAGTTTAATTAAACAAAGTGTACTTTCAATTTACAGGCCATAATTTAATTTATTTCACGTAATCCAGATACTGGTAGATTGTATACCATTAGACTTAATTAGGGAGAGCTGTCATTCTGGGGAAACAAGCAGCCCTAGTTTCAGTGAAAGCTCTGTGGTTGATTGCAGGTATGTTTTATTATTTTTAATGCATTTGTCATTTCAAAGCATGGTTTTCTTTGATGCAAAAGAAGGCAGGACTGAATGAGCCATATAATGTTTAACTGACAATAATGGGATAGAAAGATTATAAGTGATGTATAATGTTTGCAGCTACAGTTGTTTCAATGGTGTCTGTGATGCATAACTATTTTTGGGCCTGTGTCCCACTTATATTTTTCGCTTTGTCCAGATTTCTTGCTCTAAGGTTGAGAGGTATGGTTCCATACTAAATCAGAAGTTGTATTTACCTTGGAAGACTTTTCGGCATAATTATGAAAAACAGATCCTTTTTAATATCTGTTTATTTCTAATATAAACTGCCATGTAACCTTGCAAATAACCTTCTTATTAATCTAATTTACTTCTTTTGGAATTGACAGGTATGATTCATATGTTCGGACATAAGCATAGAGTGCTAATGTGACTTTCATTTCTTGCAGCAGTCTGTGGTTTACATAATCACAATAACTTTTCTGTGTTTCTGGGTGTGTAATCAATTTAACAGTTTTAAAGATGTTTTCCAAAAATAAATAAATATATAATAAATAAATAATCCTCTCTACACTTGGAGCTATTGACAAAGTCTGGGAATTTGTTTTTTTCAAAAGCGAAGGTCAGCATTACAGCTTAGTAAACTGTCAGTCTGTGAGTAACTTCTGCACAAATTAAAATGTCTGTCAAATGGCTTTAGATTGGAAGGAAGTTTATTTTTATTTATTTTATTTTATTTTACATTTGTTTACCGGGAAAGTCCGACCGGGCACAGGTCCATTTTCAGTGGAGGACCGGGGAGAAAAGCTCCAAAAATAACACAAAACAATATAATATAATACATGAGAGAGAGAGAGACAGCAAATTATGGATGTAGTACTCATACAATATGGCAGAGATTACATTTCGTAACAGTGAGAATCATTGAGGTACAGAATAAACTTAAAAACTTTTTTTTTTTACAGTTATAATTACAGCAATGCAAATATCAATGAGTTAAGTTTTTAGGAGAAAGCTGTTTGTACATAGCTGAACATAATTTTGCAAATGGAATTCTTAGTTAAACATGCCCCTCTTCTTGGGCATCTAGGTTTGAGTAACCAATATTAGATCTTAGCCATCCAGCTGGGAAAGGTTAGTATGTGGATTTTCCATCTGGTTTGATGAAGGCTATGCTACTTACCCAAGGACTACATTTATGGCTATCCATCCAGCCATCGCGTTGCTGAACTACACTGTTTGATAATGAGAAGAGCTTTTTACAGAAGTTGAAGGCTTTTGTGTCAAGAACCTGTCCATAAAAAGTGGCTTGTTTATGTTGCAGTGAAAGCTGTGGTCTTTGTAGTGAGCATTTTAAGTATAACCAGTATTTCTGAGGTAGAGGAGGTCTCTTAAGGCAGGATCTTTCTTAGCCTGGAAAGCAAGCCAATGATGAAATTTATAGGGGCCAGTGAGAGACAGAGGAAAGCAAGAAGCTTTTTAGTCTGTTTGGATAACTAAGTGAACTTAGTCCTTTGACCTTTTTTGTCAGAAATGGTTGTAGTCTTTCTTTTGGCAGGGTGTTTTGCTGAGGCACATGCCAAAAGGGGCATTGCACTCAATAATGGCTCTTGTAAAGGAAGAATACAGGGATATTATGACCGCCTTGTCCCTGGATGAGATACCCTTACTAATGAAGTGGGCCATGTAAAAAGCTTTCCTTACAACGGAGACAACATGGTGGTCAAAAGTCAGATTTCTATCAACCTGGGTGCCCAAGTACCATACAACTTATTGCGTGCTTACAACATCGTTATTAATGTGATAATTTGTGGGGACATCACTCTCCTCAAAGGGGAAGATGATGCATTTTTTGGCATTTAGCTTGAGGCCATATTTCTCGCAACAGTTATTTGTTTGGGTGAGACCCTCTTGTAGCTTATTCAGAATTGTTTTATTAAGTCAGTAATGTGAATTATTTGCTTTATTGCAAATTTGTTGGGTTATTTTTGTGGATTATAGTATTGTAGGACTGCTGATGTTGACATTTTACGCAGTTGGAGTGCTGGAATGGTTTTCCCAGTGAGAAATGCTAGTGCTGTAGTGAATATCTGTTTATTTGTAAAACAAAAAAAAAAAAAAAAAAATATATATATATATATATATATATATATATATATATATATATATATATATATATATATATATATGGATCCCTATCACAACACCGACACGCCACAAACCCGACACCAAAACACCGAAAACGCACAAAACTGACAACTCACAAAACCGAACACCATAACACCGACACACAAAACACCGACACACAAAACATAAACTACACATAACACACAACTATACATGCACTAACCCTAACCCAAACCCTAACCCTAAGGTCCGACACTACCGCACACTTACCCTACCCGCACCCTAACCCTAACTCACTTAACCCACCACTAAACCTACATTCCATCACTATCGCACACTTACCCTACCCGCACCCTAACCCTAACTCACTTAACCCGCCACTACACCTAAAGTCTGTCACTACCACACACTCACCTTTCCCGCACCCTAACCCTAAATCCCACACTATCTCACACTTACCTGTCCGCTCCCCAACGCTAAATCCCTCACTATCGCACACTTACCTGTCCTCTCCCTAACGCTAAATCCCTCACTAGCACACACTTACCTGTCCGCTCCCTAATGCTAAATCCCTCACTAGCACACACTTACCTGTCCGCTCCCTAACGCTAAACCCCTCACTATCGCACACTTACCGACTCGCGCTCACACGTTGCCCATGTCGGTGTTTCGGCTGTCGGGATTTCACATTGTTGATCATCTGTCTCGTCGGTCTTCTCGTCTCCGTCTTCTTAGCATCGGTGTTTCGGCGTGTCGATGAAGTCAAGGGGACCCATATATATATATATATATATATATATATATATATATATATATATATATATATAGATAGATATTAACTAAGATGTTAGAGTTAACTGTTAGATTAGGGAATTAGAATTAGAATGAGAATTAGAATTTTAAGGCAAATATTAGGCATTTATTACATTTATTCATTGTTTAAATGCAACTACAGTACAGCCAGGAGGTCGACTGTGGTCTTCCGGAGCAACAAAAGAGTTAACTATATGATATATTTTATATGCGGCCCCAAGACCATTTCTGTTCACTCAATGCGGCCCCAGCAAGCCAAAAGGTTGGACACCCCTTCTAAACCTTGTCTGTAACATAAGTAAAACATGTTGGAGGGACATGTGTGAGTTTGAGAGATTACACTTTTTCTGGAAAAGACTCCCCATTTATGTGAAACAGAGCTTTAAACCTATTCAAATAACATTCAGTCCAATGGATGGGAAATCATAAATTCATCCACATTTGCCACCTGTGGCCTTTATGGACAGCAGCAGCTTATAGAGTCTCTGAGGCACAGGCATACTTCAAAATCTTTCTAATCCTTAAGCACTGACAATTATGTAAACTGCGGCATAAATGGTTAGGCTTAAAAAGGCTCTATGGCCATTAGACTGGTAAGCTCGAATTAAGTATTTCTTCTAATGGACTGCAAACGCACAAAATTGCTTTCCTTACAAATTTGTGTAACAAGAACATGCAGGAATCCAGAAATACATATAATAACCAAAATCAGCTATAATAAAATGTAGGAAAAGGTAGGATACTGGTTAGCAATGAGCTACTCTTTAAATAAGCTATACTTTACTGGGTATGACACTGATGTATACAATGTATTTTATATAGCATGTATCATGGACTGAAGTACGCTAAAAAATAAAAAAAGGCAACTGGATACATAAGTCCCAGGATAAAAAAAGTGCCCAGTCCTCATATACACACTGGTTCCAGGACTTGGAAAACTGACAGTGTAGAATCTTCAAGACACAGAAACATTCCAACAGTGGGGTTAGACCAAGGTCATGGGGAGGATGCCCCTACCCCATTGTAGAAGGAAGTAGTAGTCCACAAAAACTTATAGGCCAGAAAAGAGCCATTAAGAGGATAGAGTAGACTATTGAGGATAAGAAAGAAATTATGTATTGCCACTATTGTTCAAGATAAGAAAGAAATTATGTATTGTTACTATTGTTCAAGAAGCCCAGAATTTCCAGATAGAATATATTCAAAAGAATTAAGAGAGAAATCAAAGGAAAGAAAAAATACTTGCACAAGAAACAAAGTACAGTTGTGTACATTTACCATAAATGTAGATGTTCGAGTGTATTCACTGTTGCAGTCATAACACTTGGGTTATCCTGCCAGGGGTAGCCATCAGTCAGCCCGAATACTAGAGGCTTAGTATTTCTGCATCAGTTGCTGTTGCTCCAGGACTAACGTCAGGTCGTCAGTGGTATAAAATCAGACAGCCGACACCATTACATCAGTTTTTCTTGCCCCAACTGTCAGGAGTTTTCAAATAGGGAGCTAGGTTATGCTGGAAGAAAACCACCAGTAGAAAGTAAATACCAAAATTACCTGTAAGGAGAGAGGAAGAGAGAGACAAGGGGAATGGAGAGTGGGAAACCAGGACTGCAACAGTGAATACACTCTAACATCTACATTTATGGTAAGTGTACACAACTGTACAATGTTCTTCGTGTTTCACTGTTGCAGTCATCACACTTGGGTTGATTCCCAAAGCTGAAGAAGAGGGTGGAAGCAGTCAAGAAGAGTGGGGGCTTGCTAGGATGCCCTGCAAGACTGCAGTGGCAAAGCCTTCCCTGGATTTGAGAAGATAGGCAGGTGGTAATGCTTGGTGAAGGTATGAACAGAAGTCCATGTTGCAGACCCCAGGATGCCCCTGGTGGGGACCCCTCTGAGAAAAGCTGCAGAGGTGGAGGTTGCCCTGGTGGAATGCATCCTGACCCCCTTCGGGGTGGTTTCCCCTGCTGTTTGTAGCAGAAATAGATGCAGTGTGCTATCCATTTGGAGATTGTTTGTTTGGATATGGCCTTGCATTCTGCCCCTGCTGCGAAGCTGACTAGCAATTGGTCAGTTTTCTAAAAGATTTAGTCCTATCCAGATAGAATCTGAGCTGTCTGTGCACATTGAGAGAGTGCAGAATCCTTTCCACCTTGTTTTATGGGTTAGGCAAAAAGGTGGGCAAATGAATGGATTGCTTGAGAGCCACACTGGACACCACTTTAGGCATGAAGGATGGGTTAGTCCTGAGGGAGAGTCTATCAGCATGGAAAATGATGAAGGGCTCTACAGCCACGAGTGCTTGTAGCTCTGAAACTCTTCTAGTTGAAGTGAAGGCCAGAAGCAAGGCTGTTTTCCAAGAGAGGAATTTTAACTCTACTGAAGATGCAGGCTCAAAGGGGGGTAGGGTGAGCTTTTCCAACACAAAGTTAAGGTCACAAGCTGGGATAGGAGCTCTTCTGGGTGGCCTTAAGTTGTTAGCTCCTCTTAGGAACTGTTTGATGAGAGGGGCATCCAGATCTAAGGAGATCATAGCCTCACTATACTCAACTCTCATTAGACCGATAATCAAGTACAATGCATCCTTCGGCATGTACCAACAGCTAGACCAGCCACACAAGTTACACACTAAAAGAATACAGGGTGTAAATAACATGTCCTATGTGAACCACATCAAAGCCCTGTCCCTGTATAGAGTCTCTTACAGGCTACTGAGAGGTGATCTATGCCTACCCTACCCTACAAGGCATTCTCCCATCTAGTCCTGATTAATCCTACACATTCAACAAACAAACAGCATTGGCATTACCTGACCTAAGGATGTAAACCTCATCTGTGACATAAGCAAAACATGTTGGAGGAGCAGATATGCCTCTCAAAGACTACCCCTTTGGTGGAACACCCTTCCCATTCATGCCAAACAGAGCTCCTCCCTAATCCCATTCAAATGCAATTTGGACCAATAGAAAGAAAACTGTAAATTCACACATGGCTTGTCACCTGTGGACTTTACAGACAGGAGCAGCTTGTAGATGGCCTAAGGCACAGGCATATACCAAAGTCGTTCTAGTCCTACAGCACTGATAATTGTAAAAATTGGGGCATGAATGGCTAGGCTTAAAAAGGTTCTTTGGCCATGAGCTAAGTAACTTCTTATGATCCAAAGAGATTTTTTTTTGTTACATTGACTTGCAAACGCATTCAATTGCTTTCCCCAGAAAGCTGTGAAACAAGAACATGTTAGAATCCAGAAATACATATAATAACCAAAATCAGTTATAGTGGAATGTAGGAAAAGGTAGGAGTCTGATTACCAACAAGCTTCTCTTTAAATAAGATACACCTTAATTGGGCAACTTACTTGGGCTAAGACATGCTTGTGTGATTAAATTCTAGGTAGCTGTATGAAGTGAGTCTACATTACATTTATGCAATGTCATACTATTTACTTTCGAGTGCATGGGCATTTTCCTTACGTGGTTTGGCCAGTCTAATATTCTTCCCTGTATAGAGATGTTGCATTATTCTTTTAACTCGATTACCCCTCAGAGCTCAACAATATTTTAGGCAGTCTTGGTGTGCAAGCTCCCTACATGACAAGCTTATGATCACAAAATTGAAAATGACAGTAGTTGGGAACAGATTAAGCTTCTTGAATGCAACTGAAATAAGCCAAAATTAAATTGCTGTCTGCAGCAAGATTCCTAGACATTGTGCATACTGCATGGGGATCAGTACACAGGGAGTAGCCATTAAAACCATAAACATACCCATCTATAAATATAGTGACATTATAATTTAAATTCATAAGTATACTAATACAGGTGGTATATTTTCAGTCAGACAAGAACTCCTATCACTGTAGTGTTATAGGAATCAGTGGTGCACTAAATTCCAAATCAGATGACGTACATACCTACAAAGACATTCAGCTATAGCTTTGAAACCCCAATACTATACTAGGCTTTGAGAGCAACCACCATTATATCATATCCTCATGAAGAACTAGATGAGCACAATGAAGAACGGTAGCTCCACGGGCCCAAATAACATCCCAGGAAGTTTTACTAGTGCTGTACAATATTCTCTACTATAGGGTTTGCTTACCAGCTATGACAAAGATCCAAAGTGGTTCCTATTCAAATGGAGAGTCTACTGCTTCCTTTGGCAAGTACCAAACCATTAGTGTAATCAATAAAATGTGCATGGTAGAAGAGGAAAATTGTACTTTTTCAGGGAGGCATTGGTGGCCTTTTGCATCCAGATAACAATCATTATGTAATTATGAGATAATATGTCACTGGAAAAAATGGTATTGTGGCATATCAATAAATACCCATTAATGACAATAAAAAATTTCAATGAATCCAGACAGTGAAATCAGCAATGATATTTGATCATTACCAATATGAGTCAGTTTTGCACCACACCAACTTTAATGTTCTCTATCCTCAAATCAGACCACAAATCATAATTCTTAAACTCTTAGTGCAAGAAATCTGAGCAAAGCCTAAAATAATGTGTGACAACGGCACATAAATGTGGGTTGTATTTTAAATTTTGCAATTATAAATTTAGAAAAGTGATACAATAACAGATTTTTGCAGTAACACATTTTTCTGAAGGATACAAAATCTGAAATTCTAATGTATATCATTAATTAGTGACTTCAGCCCCCAGTAATTTCTCAGAAAACCACACAATTTATGAGGACCGAATCAAAAATGTGAATCAAAGATCTGGACATTCTGCATAAATCTAGACAGTTGTGAGATATGCCCTAAATCGTTCTACATAAAACTGAAGTCTGAATCAGCTTTGAATACATCAGTATTCAGAAATTATGCAAAGGTTTATCTACTAAAACTGAGTGATTGCCTGGCTAATTTCAAAAGCCCCTTCCATCTCGAGAATCCCAGTATATATTTTAAGTGTCCAGACAGTAGCAGGATGTCTAGCTTTTTGCCTCATAGTTTTGATCTGTTCCACATAATGTTTGTGTTTTTTCTGGCAGACCGAGGATTGACTTCACTAAACAAAACACATTTGAGTTTCAGATTTCAATTTATTCAGAAAATGTGAATTCACTAAACAAAACACATCTGAGTTTCAGATTTCAAGTTATTCAGAAAATGTATGCTAATGCAAAACGTTTTAGTCTAGCAACTTTTTAACTTTATAAGAGTAACCTTTAAAATGCATATCTATTTTGGAGCCTTTGATCCCCCTGCCCCATGCTTTGTACAGATTTGTTATTCTAAGATATTGAGAGGTATGAACTCCATTGCTTATGTGATATCCTTAACTGGCAAATTCTAAGCACATGTAAATAGTTGCACAGATGCATCTATCTCCATCAGAAATTATTACAATGCCAGATTCAAAAATAACCCCCTGTAACAGAACCGTAATATAAACAGGCACTATAATAAAATAAATAAAAATCTTACTGCATGGAAAACAAAAATAAACAAATAAATAACTTTCTAGATACAAAAATGCTTTACTTAAACTGAACAAGGTACTCCAGATCTCAATTAAATCAAAAAGCCAAAGATGAAATAAAAACAGCCACCCAGTTGAAGGATAACAGGGCATTCTTTAACTATGTTTTAAACCTCAGAAAAAATGCCCAGCACTGCGTAGACTTAATAGCAAATTATATTACATACTCAGTCCCAGATGCATTACAGTACAGTCTCATAGATAAGTACTAGGCTAGCTGTTGTTGTAGCCCATTTTAAGCCTATCCAATTTACCTTTCAAAATGTGAGAAATAAACACTGTACCTTGTGTCTGTGAGGTAAACACCTTTACCACTATACCAACCCACACATCAAAACCTTTATCGAGAGTAGAAGTTGATTGGTAACAGCTGTGGTTGAGGTTATGCTTACCTGACTGTACAGTCAGGTAATTGTGGAAACATTTCAGTGACATGGTTCCTTTCTGCTTGAGAGGGGGCATGGAGATATGTCTGGCAGAATGCAAATTTAGCAGCAGATAGTAGCTGATGTTAACGCAGTGGGAGGACATAGCAGGATATATGACCAGGGGTGCCATAGGGCCACTAACATCATTTCATCGGACTAGAGGAGAGCAGCTGGAGCGGCTTGAGACCATACGGCTAAAGGGGGGAACTTGCTACAGATCCAACACTGACACCAAATGAAGAGTGTCTATCCACTGTCAACAGAGTCCACCAGTAGCAGGGGAAGTCACTAGTCCAGGTAAAGGTCCAAGACCAAGGGTTAAATGTTTTAAATGCAACCAGTGGGGCCATGTAGCATATTAGATGTCCACGAAGGCAAGGTGGAGAACAAAAGGTGGGACAGCCAGTAAGTGGGAATGACAAAATGCCAATGGTAGGTTGTCTCGAGACAACAAGGGTACCAAACTACCACACTAAGTTATATCCTATCTTAGTGAATGGGAAAGAGGCCAAGGCTAAGAGACAGACAGCCTCTGACTTAACCATTGTGAAGCCTGCAATGGTTACAGAGGTGCACTACTAGCTTTTTGCAGTCTACTCCAGTCAGAACTTAAGGAGGGACCCCATTCTAAATACCTTTGGCTATGGTTCACCTGGGCTGGGAGGGTGGAAAAGGAAGGAATCAAGCAAGTAGGTGTGTTTGAGAATATCCCTGCAGATGTCCTGATAGGGAATGATTTTGATAATGCAGTACTGTGTGTTCATGCAGTTACACGCAGTCAGGCTTCGAAACAAACATGTGGGTCAGGTAGCCTGGGGGAGACCCAGACAGACCGCACACTGGCAGCCAGGACTTGTGAGTTGGTTTCTTCAGGGAGGCAGCTACCCTGTAGCAGTGATACTGAAGGTGAACCACAGCTGCTTGTCAGTACTGATGTTCCCTTGGACAGAGTGACTGCATGGACAGAGGTGAGTAGTAGCACTCAGGCTGACAGTGAGGCACGACAGTCAGAGGATGCCAGACTTCCTGTGGAAAGGGTAGCTGGGAAGGGTTACTAAGTGAGAGTTGAGACAGGCTCAGATCTCAGACCCTATATTACAAGGCCTGAGGGAGGTAGCCAGTGAGGCACCTGATTCTCAAGGGAAGGGGAAATCTGTATACTGAGACAAAGGGGTACTGTATAGAGAATGGACCCCCGAGGAAGGGCTAGAGGGTGAGAGAATACAGCAGTTGGTAGTGCCCAGAGCATACTGTCGGGCACTTCTAGCCATAGCCCATGATATTCCCTTTGCAGGTCATATAGGCATAAAATGTACAAAGAGATGTATTATGCAGAACTTCTATTTTCCTGGGATTTCCAGAGATGTAACAGGGTACTGCAGGACCTGTGAGCAATGCCAAAAGGTAGACAAGGCAGGAGGCAAAGTGAAAGCTCTTTTGATGTCTTTGCCTGTGACTAAGGAGCCATTTCAGAGGGTAGCTATGGATATTGTGGGGACACTGAGTACCCCAAGTTCCACAGGGAAAGAGTATATCCTAGTGGTAGTAGATTATGCTGCCAGGTACACTGAGGCAGTGGCTCTGTCCTCCATTGAGGCAGAAAAGGTGGCAAATGCTTTGTTGGAGATTTTCAGCAGGGTAGGTTTCCCAAAGGAAATATTGACTGATAGAGGTGTCAATTTCATGTCAGACCTGCTCGCTTGTCTGTGGAAGTACTGTGGGGTGAAGCACCTAAAGACCATCCCCTACCATATAATGAGGGAGGATAGTGGATGATTGTAAGTAATATTGAATAATAATAATAATAATCATAATACTAATTATTAATGATAACAGTGGATGATGACCTCTAAGTTTGCAGATGACTGTAGGCTAGGAACACACACTGAATCTTCAAATGATTTGGCCAGCCTGCAGGGAGATTGGTCTCAAATAAATAACTGGTGTCAAAACCACAGTCTAAAATTAAATATTAAAAACTGTATTACTGTATCTTTTGTAAAGTCATCTACACATAGGAACTACCACACTGACAACATGCCCCTAAGACATTTGCCCAGTTGTTCAGGGTCTGGGAACTTATGTAGACAGTGACTTAACTTTTGACCAACATGTGTCTGTTGTTGTAAGAAAGTCCTTCCCTAGTGCACAGATTATAAACAAACAAAGGGGTTGTGCCTAGATCTAGAGATGTCACTGACCCCCTTTACTCAGCTTTCACTGAGCCAATTATTGCACATAATCCCCCCTTTGGCATGTATCTGTTCAGATACATACAACAATTGGAGCTCCCACAAAGATACCTTACTGAAAGGATACGATGCTTAAACAACAGGTCCTTCATGGATTGACTGAAACCCCTGTCAATATACTTGGTAACCTACAGATTCCGAAGATGTGATCTGTGTCTGGCATACAAGGCAACCTCTGACCTATTACTAATGGATTTACTGCACATCACTAAGTCAAATGGCATCACAAATACTTTGCCTAGGCATCTAAACCTTTTCTGCAACATTAATAGAACAGTTTGGAGGGACAGGCATATTTCACAGACGGTACTGCTGTTGTGGGACAGACTCCCCATCCACATAAAACAAAGTTAATCCCTGTACATTTTCAACTGCAACTTATATATATGGATGGAAGCAGAAATTTTACTCCACAACTGCTCCATGCACTACAAATGGGCAGTTGCAGCTCCTAAATGCTTAATGCTAGGCATGGGCCCACTCAAATTATCTATGGTATGATCCCAATTATTCTCATTAGGGGTAATATGTAATTACCAACCATGAGACAGGTAAGGCCAATCTATAACCAAGTGGGATAGATTATTTTAAACACAAAAAGGGAAATTAACTAGATAATATGACCTGCAAGAGTAGCTAGCCTAGTACTTACCTAACCTATGAATCTATATTCTTACATTTCAGATGCACATACAAAAATGCATAACAAACTCACCAAAAACTTGCAATGCTTTACAGATCAAAAAACTCTCACCAACACAACTAAAGCTACACTCTCCACTACTTAACACCTCCCCTCAGTAATTTATGGAGCACTCATTCCTACTAACTTCCAGGCAGCATAAAAAGCAAAATTTGAGCAATACTATAATGTTGTTGTTGTTGTTGTTTGTCTTTTGTCTTTTCCCGGATAGGGGTTGCCACAGCAGAACTCCGGTCTGCTAATGATTGGCAGTAGATTTTCACGAACGCCGAGGTGCCAGCTTTAATGAAGGCACACCCATTTACGCATGTCTTTCGAGCACCCACCCAACCATGGGGAGGACATGCAGACTCCACACAGAAGCCACTCCCAGCACTCCAGCTGAGAATTGAACGGGAGAACCTCTTGCTGTGAGGCAACAACGCTACCGCTGATGATCAATACTATAATAAAGTGGCAAAATACACTAATAAAAATAAACCACAAAAACTCCAAAAAGTGGGAAACGGACTGGTTCAGCAAAGCACGGGCTGTTTATTAAACGTAAGCGCTTTCAGCTAAGGTATTCCTCAGCCTTCCCGAAGGGAATATACATATACACACATATATATATATATATATATATATATATATATATATATATATATATATATATATATATATATATACTTTTCATGTACATGGATATAATAATGGCTATAATAATTGCTGGTTCCTTTTCATTTGATATAAATGTTACCATTACCAAGTGACTCATGTATTGGTTAAATTGGGTATGTCATATGTACATTTACATTGATTTATATTTATATATATATTTTTATTTTTATTTTCATACTTCTTTAGGAATTCCGTATTTTAGTCTAGTGTGTTTGATTAAATAATTGATTAAATATTTGATACACTTGATAGGTTTGAAATATTCATAAACTCGAAGTTTATTTGTTGCTCATTTAGAAAATATAGGTTGTTTTGTTTTGTTTTGTATTGTTTAATGAGTGGTAAAGTAAATAACTGCTTGTGTTAATAGGTATTAGCCCTTTAAAATCTAAGCTTTAAGCCAGCCAAGTGGTTAATGAATTTGAATTTTAATTGTTTTAATTAGCACATATTTTATATATAAGGTCTTGCTGTGATTAATATACTGTTTTAGTCTGAAGAAGGCTGAGGAATACCTTAGCCGAAAGCGCTTACGTTTAATAAACAGTCCGTGCTTTGCTGAACCAGTCCGTTTCCCACTTTTTGGAGTTACTATAATAAAGTGGCTAAATTATCAGCAAACGCCCCTTTCAGAACCCACTACTGTAGGGCACTGAAAGCCTAAATTGATTAGAACTAACTCATCAACTAATGTATAGAGAGCTTCTTCCCACCTACAACATTAGTCAGCAATCATCTGCTTGTCTAGCAATAAATACTGTTCTATACAACATATATATATATATATATTTTTTTTCTTTATATATGTATATATATATATATATATATATATATATATATATATATATATATATATATGGATAACTGTAAGAATAATTCAGGACAAAACCAATAAAAACAGGAAATCCACTTTTTTCAAAAATGTATTTTCCTCTCCACAAACAAAGTAAATATTTTCATTCAGTCTTTTGGGCATGAAATCAGTTCCATTTTTCTCAACTTTTTATATCTACCAGCAGGATAAACTATTAATGGTGTTATGTACTGCCTGAATAGCATACAAAAAAATAATAAAAATGTATTACCTAGGTCAGTTGCACTTTATAATACATTTTTTCAACCAGTTTAGGTCTAAGTCATTTGCTTACAAAACATATACCCAAATTTGTCTCAGCATACCCCTCAGCTTTAGTAAGCAATCACATTAAATGACAAAGAACATTCACAAGTGGTGATCTTTAAATGTATGCAAACAGGTCCCTATGCAATACAAATGCAAGCTATTAGCAAATCATTTTATCTTTCTCATCTACCATCACCACTAATTACAATCCAAAAATGCCAGTCAGCAGGGCAAAACACAAGCACACATATACCTCTCAGTTCTCCCAGATTTGGGGGAACACAACTAATTGGTTCTCAAACTTTTGTTCCATCCCTCCTAAATCTGGAAATTATTTTGAGGGAATAGCAACGACTAAGAGTACCTTTTCCCTAAATATTTTCTCTTTGTCCAGAATTACAAGGTAAAAGATGAAAGACATGACACACACACACACACACACACACACACACACACACACACACACACACACACACACACACACACACACACACACACACACACACACACCAGGCCACTTCTTCCCTTTTATCTGGCTCCAAGTTGTTACAGAAAATAAAAATCATGTTTATTGCAGTCCTTTGCAAAAAATGTTTACAATAAAAAAAAATGAGTGCACTCAACAATAGAAATAAAATTTCTCCAACTGGCTAATCAATAAAAAGGGTCTATTGCCATGGATATCTTAGTAAAAAAAAGTCTGCATATCATTGCTGGAGCCTTCCTGTGTACTGAAAGAGTGCTCTTCAAACTATCTGGAGATATACAGAGCTGAGTATATTTTTCTGGCACTTCAGAGTTGTGTACTGGTAATTGTTGTTTGACTAATTTTATATCATTGCTGGCTGACTTCAGAGTTGTGCACTGTTATTTTTGCTTCACTGTATAGTTTTTCAGATCTCTGCTGAATGTGTTGGTTAGACTCCTTCTGCATTGTTTTTAGTCATTTTTAATTTAATTGCATTCTTTAAACAGTTTGGTCTGACATTGCTACATACTCAAGTGTGCTAGCTTGCACTGCATTTTAATTGTTTTGACTGCTGTTTTAGCTACTTTTCTGTATGTATATATATATATATATATATATATATATATATATATATATATATATATATATATATATATATATATATCTATAAAAAAGCCTTTCCTGTAACTAGTGTAGTCCAGATTCAGATTTGCTGTATCCAGGACTGTATGTAAGCTTCTGAGCCCCTCCAAACTTTCTGTGTTGGAGGGAAGCCTTCTAGCTTATCAGTGGGAGTGGTAAGCACTAGGTAACCTATCTACCACATAAGGAGTGGTTCTGGCCTAGAAATTGTAGTTATTGGCCGTTTGGGCAGTTTTTCCATCTCTCTCAACTTTCTGATTTAAAAGCCCACATTTGCACTTGTTTCCCCCCTTTCCTGTAACTAGTTTAGTCCAGATACAGATTCTTACTTTTAGCACTTGAATTTGCTTATTTGTGATCAGCACTTGTTCAGAACTTGTAAGCACTAAATAACCTACTAATTACTACAACACTCAACCTTCCTCATTACCTAGAGGAAAACAGTTTTGGTACTTACTTTCCTCACTTGCTTTGAGAAAAACAGCTCTTGTACTCACTTTCCTCACTTATCTGAAGGAAAATAGTTTTTTTATTCAGGCATGTCCAAGGGTCAGCTCCCAGTGTTCTCTCCTGTCTATCTGATGAATCTGGGCATCTTGGGGCAATGTAGAAATTGCCTCGTACACAGACAACCCTCTCCTCCTACCACCCAACACTACAACCTGTGAGAGGTACACTTATCTAGCCAAACTGGAGGTAAAGCTCTCTCCAATCAAGACTGAACTTGACAGTCAAGAGGAGAAGGTAAACACTTGCACCACACCACACTCATCACATAGTCTCACTAAATTTACACCACCAAAATCCACACATAGAAACACAAAAAGATTTGCGGTGGCTCTCAGTAATAATCTGCTCAAGCAACAGAGACCTCCAAAGAAGAAATGCAAGCAACCTACACCCCCCAACACAACCCAAATGACACATAGCCCACAGACTCAGTGTGCCACTCGACCACAGCCAGTAAGGCAAAACAACATACCCAACACACTAGTCATAGGCGACTCTGTAGTCAGGCATACTGATGTCCCACTCACCAGGCTAAACAAGGAGAAGGTTACTGTCTGCTGCCTGTCGGGTGCCAGGAACCACCACATAACCCATGCACTCAGGTCACTCCACAACAAGTACAAATATGACTCTGTCATTGTCCATGTTGGTGTGAATGACCTGAGATGTACCTCCCTGGACTACATGAAAAGAGACATGGAAGAGCTCTCTAATCTTGTAGCCCAGGCAGGTATGACCCTAGCCCTGAGTAGCATTCTGCCATCACCCAGAATGATGCTGCAGTACAAGGACAAAATGATTGACTTCAACAATTGACTAAGCTTCTGGTGCCATTCTAAAGGGATCCAGTATCTGTCTGCCTGGGATGACATGGTCGACAGACCACGATGCTTTGCCAGAGATGGCCTGCACCTGTCACCCCTGGGATTCCGATACTGGCTAAGGTTCTTGCCGCCCCTATAGTGCCTTTTTTAGGCAAGGTTCAAATGACAAATTCATCACCGTAACAGGAACAGGCAAGCAAAAACTGAAGGTGATGCTACTCAATGCTAGAAGTCTAAATTTCAAAATTCACTCACTCAAGGCACTCCTTAAAATGGAGAACATCGATATCTGTGCAGTGACTGAGACGTGGTTCAAGGCTCCAGAGAGCACCCCTGCACTACCAGGCTATAACTCATACCACACTTTTCGGCCATGTAACCTGGACCAGAACACCAAAGGCGGAGGTGTACCCATATTCTTTAAGGATATCCACACCTCCAGGCTAGTTGCTCAGCATAATGCAGCCGTGGTTATCCAAGTGCAACTAACTCTGGGCAAAACTGCAATCCAAATTGTAGCTTGCTACAGATCACCCACCATGCCCCAGGATTCCCACTCTTTTCTTGATGTACTGGAAAATATTAGGGTTCAACCAAACACCCTAATAATGGGTGATTTCAACTACCCCACCATTAACTGGGAAAACTACTCATGTACCAACTCCTTCGCTCAACGCTTTCTGGAATTCATAAACTCCAATGCCCTGGATCAACTTATCCACACCCCCACCAGGGGCAACAATATCCTAGATCTATCCATTACCAATATGAGTGACCGTTGTTCCACACCTGAAGTCAATGCCTCATTGGTCCGATCTGACCATAAGCTATTTACCCTAGATATCCACATCCTGCCTCCACCCCCCATTAAGGAAACCATGGTAAAAAAATTCTCCAATGCCAACTTCATGCTTATTAAGACAGAAGTGGTGAACTTCATGACACCCATGCAGATGGACAATACAGTTACGACTACTGAATCCTACACAATTGCACTTTTTAAGCACTTACATGAGTGCATGGATCATGCTATCCCAAACAGAACCAAAATGCTATCCTCCAAAAAAAGGAAGCCAATCTGGTGGTCCCCTGCCATAAACAAACTGTACAACAGAAGGAAGAAACTCTTGCAAAAGAGAGTAAAATCCCACGAGTGGAGGAGCTCCCTGGTCAGCCTCAGTAAGAAGCTGTGATCCCTGATAAAATCCTCCAAAACTAGTTACGAAAACAAAATTGCCATTGATTCTAAAGACAGCCACAAAGCATTCTATAGCTATGCCAAGAATCTCAATGGCAACACTCAGATCTGCTCTGAGTTACAGCATAATGGCACTAAATATACAGACCCAACTGATATTGCCAACATCCTGGCAGATAGGTTCAGTGCTAACTTTACCCCTCTCTCACCCCCTAAAGAGCCCATCTCTATACTGGAAGAATGCAAAGTTCCTGTAATCACAGCTGCACAGGTAAAATCCACACTCTCCAAAGCCAAGAACACAACATCCATGGGACCAGACAACATCCCAGGCTGCATTCTACACCAACTACAGAACAAACTGGCACCCCACCTAAGTACCATGTTCAATCATAGCCTCACCTCAGGCTTTGTGCCTGCTGAATGGCGCACAGCAACGGTTATCCCACTCCACAAGGGGGGAGCCACCACGGACCCCGGGAACTACCGCCCCATTAGCCTGATGAGCCTGGTCTGCAAGGCCATGGAATGTATCATCATGGAACTTATAAACAAAGACATTGGTAATCTCCAAACTCTGGATCTCACCCAGTTCGGGTTTGTTAAAGGCAGATCATGTCTCTTAAACCTGATAGACTTCTTTGAAGCAGTCACTAAAGCCGTAGGCAAGGGTAAGGTGGTTCACACAGCCTATCTAGATCTTGCCAAGGCTTTTGACACCATCCCCCACTCTGGAATTATAGATAAACTCACTAAACTAGGTATAAATCCCTATGTCACAAGATGGGTTGCCAACTGGCTCACTGACAGAACCCACACTGTGAAAGTAGCAGACTCCAAATCCAACTTCAGACCAGTGACAAGTGGAGTACCACAGGGTTCAGTCCTGGGTCCTCTCCTGTTTGGTATCTACTTCTCTGAAGTACAGGCTAACACAGAAGGTCTTTGGCTAATGAAGTTCGCAGATGACTGCAAACTAGGAGCCATAATCGAAACTCCTAACGATGTGGACATCCTACAAAAGGGCCTCACTGAGACAGATGCCTGGTGTCAAAGCCATGGCCTCAAGCTCAATGCCAAAAAGTGCATTGTCATTCCCTTTGGTAAGAACTCTGTACCCATGAACTACAACATAGGTGGTAGTATACTTAACACCGAAAGTGTGATAAGAGACCTTGGGACACAGGTGGACAGTAGTCTCTCCTTTGATAATCACATTGCCATAGTAGTCAGGAAGTCCTTCTACATGGCACACCTCATCACAAAAGGTTTCTCATCCAGAAAAAAAGAGGTCATTGTTCCCCTCTACTCATCACTCATTAGATCCATTATAGAGTACAACGCCCCTTTTGGTATGTACCTCACAAGACATCTACAACAACTGGAAAGGCCACAGAAATACCTCACAAAGAGGATTACCGGCCTCAAACAGATGCCCTATGCAGACCGTCTCAAAAAACTCCAGCTTTACTCCGTCACATATCACCTACTCAGAGGTGATCTCTGCCTAACATACAAAGCTATGTCAAACCCAGAGCTGTTGGACATGCTCCACTTAAAGAAATCCCAATCCTTCCGAGCTACATGCTCTAGGGACCTAAACCTTGTCACCACAATAAACAGAACATGCCGGAGGGATAGATTCCTGTCCCAGAGACTTCCCATACTCTGAAATAAACTACCTATCTATATCAAACAAAGCTCCTCATTAGCACTCTTCAAGAAAAATCTTGATGATTGGATGGGAAATAGGAAATTCACCCCGAGGATCACCTCTGTGTCTCTGCTCGACAGTGGCACAGGAAAATAATTTTCTTGCGTGGCAAAAGCCAGGGTACCTTTTTGGCTGGGCTTGTATAGGCCCCAGGGCCGATAGCCTAGTACCTACCTATGAACCTATGATATGAACTTTCCCACTATCTCTGTTACCGGCTTGGTAGATATGGGCATCCTGAGGCAATGTAGAAACTGCCTCATATTTACAGACAACCTGTTAACTATTAAACAAATTCATATGGCATGTGAGAGATGTGTTTACACAATGTCACTGGAGGCAAAGCTCTCACATAAAAGCACTCCTAATATCAATAAGGTTTTCAGTAGTTCACACACTGCACCAATCACACGCAATTCAAAGCAGAAACATAAACCCATATATGGTGAGGCATTTAAATGTAACCTACCTAAACCCCAAAGAACTTCTAGATGAAGTACACAAACTCTCTCAGCAACCCTGAATGCACTCTTTCAAAACAACACCCACATCAATCCATATTGCCACATCTTGTGGAGCCTCTACTTGTAATCCCATATGCCAAGCCACCACAGAATCTAACATTCTAGTCAATGGAGGCCCCATTGTGAGATACACTGATGCCCCTCTCACCAGGCTGAGTAAAGAGAGTCACAGTCAGTTGCTTATCCAGGGCAGGATCCACCATATTACGAACGCATTCAGGTCGTTGGACCACAAGTACGCGTATGACTCAGTCAAAGACTATGGGGGTGTAAATGATCTGAGATGTACCTCCCTGGATAACACAAAGAGGGACATAGTGGAGCTCTCACAATGCATCTCTTAGGCTGGTATGAGAGTAGCATTAAGTAGCATTTTACCTTCTCTAAGGATGATGCCACACTATGATGAAAAGATGACTGACTTTAATAACTGGCTTAGTTTTTGGTGCATTCCAAGGTGATGTAATATTTGTCAGCATGGAAGGATATGGTTAACAGACCATGTTGCTTTACCAGGGATGATCTGCACCTCTCCCTTCTAGACTTTCAAATATTAGATAAAAAATTGTCCTCCCTGCATAGTTTTTTTTAGGTAATGCCAAACTGAAATTAATTCCAAAATAGCAAATCAAAATAAAGAAAATCTAACAGTGTTACTGCTCAATGCTAGGAGTCAAAACAAAAATGTCACTCCCTAGAAGCTCCCCTGACCTTATAGAATGCTGATGTCTATGCAGTCACTGAGATATGGCAACATATGAACATGACAGTTTAAAATCCTGAAAGTTAAGGAATAAATTTATGTTCCTCATATTGATCACTGCTGCAGTAGCCTTAACTATATGGTTTATATCTTGCATATGAAATAACAGTCAGACAGCCTCCAAAGCTTCAGGGTTCCTTCCATGGGTCTTAACCAGCAGTCAGCTTCAAATGAGGTGACTATGAAGAGAAGTTTGGGCACCAAGCCCTTCAGAGCTTTCCTGTGACTAAACACCAAGCTCTTCCCATAATGCACAACAGTGTCCCTAACTCCTCAGATCAAGTATGCCACCTACTGATTTAAAAGGCAAGACAGATAAAGAAAAAAAACTGATGCTGAAACATGGGACATGAAAGCTTTTATATCATCCAAAATCTTTCTAGGAATGACAAGGTTGGGGATGGATGGAAGGAAAAGTGGGTAAGAATGAAAATGGACAACACAGATGGAACCTTATGGTGAGTTCATAACTTCTTTATCTGATGTTGCCCTTTTCATTCTTCCCCACTTCTTCTTTTCCTGGTTAGGGGTCGCCACAGCAGATCATCTGTTTGCTCATGATTGGCAGCGGAGTTTAACAGTGTTGAGTTGTCAGCCCAGTGCCCAACCTTCCATAGAAGACACACACATGCGCATGGAAAATTTAGTGTTTCAATCCACCTACAGCATTTGGGATGTGGGAGGAAACCAGAGCACCCAGAGGAAACTCTTGCAACCACAGGGAGGACATGCAGACTGCACAGAAGGCACCCCAGCCAAAGATCGAACCGGAGAACCTCTTGCTGTGAGGTGGCAATGCTAACCGCTGCACCACCGCGGGTGCCCTTCATTTGTCTTCACTGATGGGTCAAAATACCCAACAATGTAACTCTCTGAAGGCCCTTAGACAGGGATATGTCAGAGCATTGTCGAGCCAAAGAAAGCTCTGTTTTTGGAGATAGATATCAAATGGTGGAGGTGTGATGGGGAAGAAAGAGGTAATTTTAAATATATATTTTGGAAGTGTAATGAGATGGCAGACTTAAAAATGGGAATTGGGGAATGATACATGCTGAATAATGTTTTGGAGGAGGAATGTGCTTTAACATAAGGCATGATTTGAATGACCAATGTAGTGTTTGACTGACAGTGACTGGATAGATTATAAATGATGTATAATGTTTGCAAATAAAAATATTTCAAAGTGACTTGTTTTCATTTATATAAATGTAGATTAAGTTATCAGTTATGACATAGACAAAGATGTTTTGTGTTAAAAAAAAAAAATGAAAAGAAAACAACCTTGACATCTAGAAATAATGTCCAAGCTATAAACTGATTTACCCATCCAGTATTAACTTACAGTTTTGGGGTAATTGGCTCTTCCCAAAAGGTACTGGATCAGTTGGACAGAAAAACAATAAGAATGCTTCACATTTACCAAATGAAATATAAATATCAGTTTATAACAAGATTATACATTCCATACTCGGAAGGCGGTATAGGCCTCCTCGAAACTGATTGCATGTATAGATCTGCAGCCATGGGACTGCATACATATCTGCTGACCTCGTCAAATCCAAGCAGTCTTGGAAGTTTTAAAACATGAAGAGACAAAGTCAAGGATGACCACTCTGCTTAGTTTAGCAGAATCATTCAACAGGCAAGCAGAAATGGAAATCAAACCCGATGTCAACAAAAATCATACAGCTACTGAATGTGCAAAAAAACAAAGGAAAGAATGTAAGCTGGATCAGTTGGAAGAAAAAATCTAGAAAAGCCATAAATATAGTAAGAAGCATAGAGACCTCCTGGAACAACCTGATAAGGGTTTGACACAGGAATGGATAAGGGGATGCTAGCTGAAGCCAGAGGATGAAAGGGTAATATTAGCAGCCCAGGATGGTGGCTACACACACATTAGTTTACAAAGTCCATTGAACATGTGGGAGAAGCAGACAAATGTAGGTTCTGTAAAAAAAAAAAAAAAGAATTAGGAAAAGGTGCATACCTTGTTGCTGGGTGTGATATACTTATGGCAGAGGGCCTATACCCTGAAAGACACAATCGTGTGGCAAGATTGTTCCATTGAGGATTGTGCAAACACCACAACAGAGAAGTAGCTGAGAAGCATTGGGAACATGAGCCACAAAGTACTGTATAGAATGATGAATTGTACATCAGATATAACCAGCCATTACCAACAATCCCAAAAAGTAGATGCGAGACAACCAAACATATATTAGTTCAGGAAAAAGACACAAAAGGAGAATCGATCACTGAAGATGCTACACATTGTCATTACAGTGTCTTACATACACTAAGACAGAAAATCATGAAATATCAAGATTTGTAGGCAGAAATAAGACCAGTGTGGAGGAAAAATACCCAGACAGTTCCAATAGTAGTAGTAGGAGCAATGGGTTGAATAAAAAAAAAAATGCTGTCATGTTTAGATATGCTACCCATAAATGTAACTGTTTGAACTGCAAAAATCAATTCTGGGCCCATTATGGGTTCTATGAAGAGCACTTTTGGATAACACAGGGTGAAGCAATACTAAATTCATGAAATGTAACCATACCCTGACTTAGGAATGGGGTCCCTTTCCATATCGGTATTAGAAACCCAAAAGATTTGCAGAAATTAAACCGTACCTCGGACACATCCACTTAAATGGTATGTTTATAAAATAACATGCAACCTATTCAAGCTTAACCTAGACATATGCATTACTGCCTTAGTATCTTCTAAACGGACTATCCAAAAAAATACCACCCTTACATGTTGCTTTAAAAAATTACCCAGGAAGCTGTAACAGACACTGAAATATGGCTTTGTAACTCAGAACTCATGCTCAACCACCTCCCCCAAAAATACTACTGTTTCCTCCAGAGCGCACTCTCATGAAAAACATTTAAAATCCTCTCATCTAATAATACACCATCTGAAGTCACTTTTAATAGCAAATAATGAGGGAGGATAATGGATGAATATAAGTAATACTGAATACCAATAACAATAACTACAACACTAATAATAATGATAAAAGTGGATGATGATGACTAAGTTAGCAGATGACTGCAAGCTAGGAGCAGTCACTGAATCCTCATATGACTTGGCCATCTTACAGGGAGGTTTGTCTCAAATAACTGGTGTCAAAATCATGGTATGAAACTAAATACTAAAAAATGCATTACTGTACCTTTTGAGAAGTCATCTACCCCCAGGAACTACCACATTGACAATACATCCCTCAGAGTTGACCCAGTTGTTTAGGATTTGGGAACTTGTGCGGACACTGACTTAACTTTTGACCAACATCTGTCTGCTGTTGTAATAAAATCCTTCTATATTGCACAGATTATAAACAAAGGGATTGTGTCAGATCTAGGCATGTCACTGACCCCCTTTACTCAGCCTTCATTCATTCCAATAATTGAACATAATGCCCCATTTGGCATGTATCTGTTCAGACACATGCAACAACTGGAGCTCCTACAAAGATACTTTACTAAAAGGATACAAGGCTTAAACAACAAGTCCTACATGGACCAATTGAAACCCCTGTCACTATACTCTGTATCCTACAGACTCCTAAGATGCAACCTGTATCCGTCATTGCCTAGGCTTCTAAACCTCTTCTGCAACATTAATAGAAAAGTTTGGAGGGAGAGGTATATTTCACAGAGGATACTGCCACTGTGCAACAGACGCCCCATTAGGGTTACCACCTGTCCCTCATTGAGAGTGACAGTCCCACTTTGGGCAGTTGTGTCCTGCGAAAAAAACTAAAAAAATTGGCAAATGTCCTGACATTTCAAGACAAAATATATTTCTTAAGTTTTCTTGAATAGTTGCATAAAACTGAACTGGCCCATGCACTACAAATGGGCTGATGTAGCTTCCAAATGCTTTATCTTAGGCATGGGTCCACTCAAATTATTATTCTCATCGGGGTAATATGTAATTATCAACCATGGGACAGGCAAGGCCAATCAATAACCAAGTGGGATAGGTTATTTCAAACACAAAAAGGGAAATACGTTAGATTAAATGGTCAGCAAGAGCAGCTAACCTAGTACTTACCTTACCTATGAACCTATAATCTTACATTTCAGCTGCACATACAAAAATGCAGAAATAAACTCACCAAAAACTTGCAATGCTTTACAGATCCAAAAACGTTCTCACCAACAAAACTAAAGTTACGCTCTCCACTACTTAGCACCTTCCCTCACTACTTTATGGAGCACCCATTCTTATTAAGGCAATATTTTACTTCACTGGCTCATCAGATGCACAGTAGCAAGCACTGCCGAAACCCTGCCCGTGTTGTTTTACATCACAGCTAAGTAATGAATATTCAACCGGACTGCCTGCAACAGTAATGAATATTTAGTGTGTATGCCTAACATAACACAATTCTATGTGTCAGTGACTACAGATAGCAGGCACACATGTGCTTATAACACTGTACGGTTGAAGGGTATGAACTCACTATGTATTCCCCACTAAGCACACTCCTTGAGTATGATAAAAAAAAGAAGAACCTTCCACCAAATACTTAAAAACAATATGTCAGGTCTATTGTTATTGTAGAATCAAACCTGTAGTTACAGAATAGTCCTTATATGACATGTTGTACCACATGAAAAGTGAAACAAATGTTTTATTTTTCAATAGCAAATGTCTGTCATTATTTTCTGTCTTCAACCCTTAATGATTTTCCAGAAAACCACACTTTTATTAGAACCAGACCAAAAATATGAGGTAAAAATCTGTATTTTTTTTTGCTCAAACATTTTTTTATTTTCAATTAAAATGACATTTGCATAACATTTTTAAATAACATTTTAAACAACAATATACAATATTTACAACAGCCTGACTTTCAACTATAAATACTGTATGTTATTAAATATAAAATTAGCAGATCAGTTATCAAAGATACAATAATAATTATTGCAGAGTGTCCAACAATGATATAACTTTCTTCCAAGGGTTATTTACCAATGGCCTAGGATAGATTCGTAGTTCTTTGATTTTTTTATTTCCATCGATGCAGTTGTCTTCAATAAAGTGTAGAATTCTTCCAAAGTCGGGGGTGTATTTTAATTCCACCTTCTGGTTACACATTTCCTAGATATAGCAAGTATTGTCCATAACAAATACATATTTGTCTTATTCAAGTAGGAACCTTCATTTACATTTAGTATAATCAATGCTTTAGTTAAGGTAAAGGATTCATTAAATAAAGCTTGTAAAACATGGTTGATTCCATTTCAATATGATTTAATTTTATTACATTCATAAAAAATATGAGTCCAGTCTGCTTTATTTGACTTTTCACACCTCCAGCAAAATCCATTTGTAGTAGTACTGATCTTTTTAATTCTATCTGGTGTTAAAAATGTTCTATGTATTTCCAGTTAAATATTTTCCAGTACTGTGTGTTAGTGGTGCATTTAACTGATAGTAAGATGTTAGTTTTACTTTCTTCTGTTAACTGTAATGACTGACCTTTTGTTAAGAACTGCCAGTATGATGGTTTGGGAATAGTTTTATATGTTATTAACTCTTTATATAGATTTGAAATAGAATTTTTCTTTTCACAACTATTATATATAAATTCATATAGAAAACTTATTAGATTTGGAATATCTTTAAATGAGGAATTATTAATCTGCATAAATCTTGAGTGTACATTAGAATGGTTTGTAGGGTTAACCAGTCCTGTGTTGGAATATTGTAAGAAGTTTTTATAATATGTATGTCTAAAACATTTAATTTATTTACACATTGAAACCAGCATAAGAATCCATTTTGTTCCCAGGAGGTTATTGTTTCCCTATATATTTTGTGAGGAAAGTTCTTAGTGATGGTAAATGCGGTTAAAAGATCAAGCCAAAGTTTTAGATCTATGTTTGCACTTATTAGTTTCCTAAAGGAATTGATGTAATGATTATTCAATGATGTTTTAGAAGGTTTTGTTATATTATATTGTATACTTATACATAGTATGTACCAGGGTTTGTTTGATTTGTCTAATTGTACATTTTTTAACAGATTAAATTCATTTGTTAATATAGCCGTTGTTAGTTCTTTCCATTTGGCAAAATAATTTGAGTTTATCCAGTCTATTGTAGTTTTAAGCACAGATATGCTTTTATATACGTTTCTATTTCTGGGAAGTTCAATCCTCCTTGTTTCCAGGGTTTAATGTGGTGAGCTAGAGCTACTCTATTCTTTTTGGTATACCATAAGAATTTTATTAAACATGAGTTTATTTCTTTAAGAATGCATCTTTCAGGAATTAACTGTATTGCTAATGCTATATATCGTATTTTTGGCAATAAGGACAGGCAGGATGGCACAGTGGTCACCTTACAACAAGAGGTTCTCTGGTTCGATTCTCAGCTGGGGTGCCTTCTGCGTGGAGTCTGCATGTCCTCCCTGCATTCGTGTGGGTTTCCGCCGGGTGCTGCAGTTTCCTCCCACATTACAAACATATGCATCTGGAGCCTTTCTCCCCGGGCCTCCGCTGAAAATTGGCTTCGTTCCAAGTCAGACTTTCCCAGTTAACAAATGTTAAATAAATAAGACCATTTTGATTAACTGCAATCTGTCTTCAAAAGTTAATATAATTTTGTTCCACTTTTCTATATATATTTTTATTGTTTCAATAATGTTTTTATAATTTATTAATATTGTTTTGTTTATATTTTTGCATAACACTATTCCTAAATAATTTAGCGAAAGTTTTTGTTTTCCTATGATCGATTTATCTGTAACTTATAGTTCTTATTTCTTATTTAAAAATATAAATTTTGATTTTGATCTATTAAAGTGTAGACCTGAAATCTTATAAAAGTTTTCCATTACTTCTTCTAGCTCTCCTAATGACTCTCTAGAGTCTGATAGAGTTAATAAAATATCAGCAAAAAGCATTATTTTAGATATGTACTGGTCATAGACGTCTATTCCTTTTATTCTTGGATTATTGTGTATTATTTGTGCAAGTATTTCTATAGCCAAAGCAAATAAAATAGGAGAAAGGGGGCATCCTTTTTTTAGTACCTTTTGTTATATGGATATAGTCTGAGGTGAAAGGACCTAATTTAATGTAGGCTAAGTTATTAATATAAATGTTTTTAGTAATAAAATGAAGGGAGAAGGAAACTCAAATAATGTTAAAGTTTTAAATAAATATTCCCAGTTAAGGGAATTGAAGGCTTTTTCTGTGTCTAATCCAATTACAAGTGTTTCTCTATCTTCTTTATTTACATAATCTATAAGGGTAAGTATCCTTTTAATATTATCATGTGTGTGCCTGTTATATATAAATCCAGTTTGATCATTATTAATTGTCTTTGAAAGTGGGATTTTCATTCTGTTAGCTAAGATTGACATGAATATTTTGTAATCATTATTCAGTAATGATATAGGTCTGTATGAGGTGTAAAGATCTGATGGCTTATTAACTTTTAGAATCGGTGTTATGAGAGAATATTTCCATGAGGGTGGGATTTTTGCTTCTGACTAGACCTCTAGCAAAGTTTTATGAAAAAGGGAGATTACTGTTGAGGGGAAGAGTTTGTAAATTTCCATAATTATACCATCTATCCCTGGAGCTTTGTTAGATTTACTTTATTTTATCTTGTCAACAATTTCTTTTGTCAGATATAGGTTTTTGTAGGTCTAGTTTTAAGTTTTCTGGATTTTTTTTTTTATCTTGATAAGGTTTGTGTCTAAGTTTATTTGGTTGGTATATAAATCTTCTTTTTTGAAGTGTTCCATATAATGAAACCAAAATGCTTCAATGATGTCTCCTATATCTGATACTTTTTTACCTTTCTTTTCATGATATATACTGCTAATGTTATTTGCTTTAGATTGTATTTTAATT
The DNA here is from genome assembly GCF_019279795.1 of Protopterus annectens. Lineage (NCBI taxonomy): Eukaryota > Metazoa > Chordata > Ceratodontiformes > Protopteridae > Protopterus > Protopterus annectens. The sequence goes on along the minus strand of NC_056731.1, from coordinate 1,713,224,470 downwards.
CTTGTAGATAAGTTATGTAAATATCTGAGGGAGGTGGCTAATGAGTTTATTTTAAATTTTTTCAAGGCTAGACAAGTTTTGTGTGTTAGAATTTCATTATATTTTTATTTAATTCCTCTATTTCTTTTTTTACTTCTGATCAATTCTGATTTTTTTAGACTTTGCTGTCAAGAGTCTGGTTTGCAAGTCTATTGATTCAGATTCCCACTCTCTAACTTTGTTTTTGTACCAGCTAAGGGTCTTACCAAATAAATATGCTTTTAATGAGTCCCATACCATGATTATACTGATTTCTGTTGTATTATTAATTTCAAGAAATAGTTGTAGTTCTGAAAGCATCCAGAGTCTGAATTATTTAATTTCATGATACATGATGGAAAAAGAAGTTATGTACTCACCATAACGTTCCATCTGAGTAGGTAACTTCATTTGTCAGCAACCTGTGGGTATCAGATCCAATCTGGATCCGAGCCGGCAGCTTTCCAAGCTTGAGATCCAAGCTCCAAACCCCTCCCCTTACCCATAATACCCTGCCATCTCCTTCCAACCCCCAGATCGCGTTTGCCCATTTATACAATATCACAAGACAATACCACAACCTGACAGGTAAAAACCTAACCTAAGGTTTAAGAAAAACTGGGACCATACTATGGTCCAGGTATCTAAAGAACCCAGTTAGGGGGAAGGAGGGAGGGTCGGTTGCTGACAAATGAAGTTACCTACTCAGATGGAACGTTATGGTGAGTACATAACTTCTTTATCTGAATTAGTTAACTTCATTTAATCAGCAACCTGTGGGACAGAGTCCCCAGCTACTGAAACACTTGGGAGGTCCTCAAGGAAGGATATTCCAGAGCACTGCAGAGCCAAAGGCTGCTCTACCTCTGGAGATCAAATCCAACTTATAATGAGAGATAAAGGTGTGTGAAGAGGCCCAAGTAGCTGCAGAACAAATGTCATCCAGGGGAATCTTTGACCAAAAGGCAGCAGAAGTAGCCATTGAACGGGTTGAGTGAACATGGACCCCTAAGGGCTCAGGCAAACCAGAAATCTTGTATGAAAGTAAAATGCAGCTACAGATCCATCTGGCTAGAGTCACCTTCGACACAGGCTTCCCCAAGAAGGGCTTCACAAAAGAAACAAAGAGCTGCTCAGATTTTCGAAAGGCAGCTGTTCTATGCAAGTAAAAGCACAACTGTCTATGCACATCTAAAAGATGAAGTTTATATTCCCCTTTATTCTGATAGTTAGGGAAAAAAACTGGTAGATTAATGGACTGACTGATGTTCACCTCAGAAGCCACTTTAGGTAAAAAGGTTTGGTTAGTCCTGAGAGAGACCATGTCTTTATGGAAGACAAGATACGGGGGCTTAATACAGAGGGCCTGAAGTTCCGACACCCTTCTGGCTGAGGTGATAGCTATTAAGAAGGCAGTTTTCCAACATAGGAATTTCAATTCAACTGAAGCTGCAGGTTCAAAGGGGGGTCCGGTGAGAGCCTGAAGGACCAAAGTTAAGTCCCATGGGGGAACGACATTTCTAATGGGAGGCCTTAAGAGAAAGGTGCCTTTCAAAAAAGTCTTACAGATCTTAGTGGAGGCTAAGGGACTGAAATTGTCTCCAATGTGGAAATGGGATATAGCAGCCATCTGTACCTTTACAGTAGAAGAGCTGGCCCCTTGTTGGAAGATGTGAGATAGGAAATCAAGCACTGCTGGAATAGGAGCAGTGAAAGGGTCCAAATTCCTATCGGAGGCCCAGATGGAAAAACGCTTCAATTTGCTGTTGTAAACCTTCCTGGTAGAGGGCTTATGAACTGCTACCAGGATGGATCTCACTGCCGACGAGATACCGGGAGTCCTAGCAACTAATGGAACTGGATCAACCAAGCTGACAGCTTGAGGTCGACCAGATTTGGGGGTTCCAATCCCAATGGGTGAGATATCAGATCCGGGATGGGATCTAAGGTCCAAAGAGGAGCTATGAGGTGAGACCGTAGAAAAGGGAACCAGGTTTGATGAGGCCAGAATAGGGCTATGAGGATAATCTTGTTCCGCAACCGACGAGCTTTCTGTAAGAATTTTGTCATCAATGGAAGAGGAGGAATAAGCATAAAGAAGACCGGATGGCCAAGCATGAACTAGAGCGTCTCTGGGGCTTTCCCCAGGGGGGGAATTAGAGTGAAAAACTCTCTGCACTTTGCATTTGAAGGCGATGCGAAGAGATTGCAGCAAGGCTGGCCCCACTTGCGGAAGATCTGATTCACTACTAAGGGGTTCAGAGACCACTCGTAAGGTGAAAGGATAGTTCGACTCAGCTTGTCCGCCAGGATGTTGGACCGACCCGGAATGTGCATTGCTAACAGAAAGCGGTTGGTGGATATTGCCCAATCCCAAACTCTCATGGCCTCTCGGCAAAGAGGGTAAGACCTGGACCCCCCTGTTTGTTGATGTACCAGAACACAGACATATTGTCTGTCTGAACTGCAATAGTCCCTGGAGGGAGAAAGGCATGAAGGGCCTGCAACATTAGAAGCACCGCTCTCATCTCCAGAACATTGATATGCAGCATGGTCTCTGTCTGAGTCCACATACCTTGGACAGTCCTGCCCATGCAATGCCCCCCCACCCAAGGTGAGAAGCGTCCGTGGTTACTGTGGCTTGGGGTTGTGGCATTATAAATGGTCGTCCTTCCCGAAGTTCCCGAGACTGGATCCACCACATGAGGGAATCCCTGCAAACTCTGCTGAGGCAGATCGGAGAGTCCAACAGATGTTGAAAGATCGACCACTGAACCTGCAAAGTCCACTGGAGGACTCTCATGTGTAACCGCGCTAAGGGTGAAAGGTTGATTGTGCTGCCATGGACCCTACAGCTCTCAGGACTAGTTCCACCGACGGGGCTTGAGGTTGAAGGAGGGCTAAGAAGTGGAGGGTCAGGCTGCGAAGTCTGTCCGATGTCAAAAAGGCCTTGGTTTGAAGCATGTCTATCCTGGCCCCTATGAAGTCCAGGACTTGGGCAGGTTGAAGAAATGATTTCCTGTGGTTTATAGTGATCCCTAACTGGGAAGCCAGGAGCAGGAAATAATCACTGGCTAAGCAAAGTAGATGCCTGGTGGGAGCAGTAAGGAGACAGCCGTCTAGGTATGGAAAAACCTGTATTCCCTGAAGCCTCAGGTGGGCTGCTACAACCGCTACGACTTTGGTGAACACCCTGGGGTCTGTGGTGAGGCCGAAGGGTAGGACCCTGAACTGGAAGTGACTGGCCCCTAGCCGAAAGCGGAGGAACCTCCTGGAATGCCTGTCCATGAGAATGTGGTAGTACTCGTCCTTGAGGCCTATACAGCACATCCAGTCGTTCTCCTGCAACCATCCGGAATTTCTCCTTGGCAATGAAGAGGTTCATAGTAGAAAGGTTGGGGATTGGCCACAAGTCCCCCATCTTTTTTGGCACCAAAAAGAACCTGGAGTAATTGCCTAAACTGAACTGGTCTGGGGGGACGTGCTGGAGGGCTCTTTTTTCTAGCAGCTTTTCTATTTCTAAAGCTGCAGCCTCCCTCTGACTGGGTGGTACATCGGGGAGGCACCTCGATCGAGGTGGTAAGTTTACAAAGGGGATAGAGTAACCTCTGGATATTACACGAAGCACCCAGCGATCCGTCGTGATGGACTCCCATTCTGCCTCCAGAGAGGAGCAGTCAGGCAACCCCTCAGGGCTGCTGCGTGGGTTGATCAGAGAAGGATGAAGGGTCCGGAGCATAATGGGACTGCTGAGACTTCCGGAACCACATCTTCTTTTGTCCTCTCTGGTTCCTAGAAAAGGACCTTTAGGAGCCGAGAAGCAGATTCTGATGGCAGACAGCGTCTTCCCATCTTTCTCGCTCTGAACCAGCGTATCTCGGATGGTCTTCCCGAATAGGGTAGAACCGTCAAAGGGAGCATAAGTGAAGGATGCCTTGAAGGGTTCCGCAAAGTCGCAAAGTCGGAGCCAGGCGTGACGCCTTAAGGCGATACCTGATCCGCTAGCTCTTGCGGCTCCCTCAGTGGCATGGGAGAGTAGCCGCATAGACGTGTTTGACACAGCTTTTAGAGTGGCCATGCGAGTCGAGAAGGTTCGTTTGTCCTCGGCTGACATGGACTCTGGGGGAGACTCAGCATATTCTTTGACCAGATCTCGCTGGAGCCTAATAACATGGGCCAAGTAATTCAGCACCCTTATAGAGAAGGTAGCTGAAGCAAACATCCGTTTTCCAATACGGTCCATCGTCTGAGACTCCTTATCAGGAGGATGGACCGAGGAACTATCCTGAGCTAGTTCCTTCTTGTTGGCAGCCGCTACCACCATGGCATCTACGGGGGAACCTTTGCTCCATGTTGTCCTATCCACCAGGGGGCTAAGAATCTTATCAGGCCACCTGGGGATTGGCTCTACAGTGTCCGGTTCATTCCAAGCCCTGGTAGTGATCAAGTCCACCAGGGGGTCGGCCGGAGGCGACACCCAAGAGGTAGACGGGCTTGCGTCGAATGCCTCCAGAAACACAGACTCATCCGAGGAAGGCTTTTGGGCTTCCCACCCCCCCTTTAAGCACAGCATTTCCATAATGTCTCCAAAGGAGATGTCCTCGGTGGGTGACCTGGGGGAACCTTCCCCTTCCTCTAAGTCGGTGTCTTCCATGAGGGACTCGGGGGAGTCCAAGTGCCTCCTCTTACACTTGCATTTGTGAGGGATCTTCTCGGGGGGCTGTCCGAGGAGAGCTCACCAACAGGGTCTTGTTCCTCTGAAGGAACTGTCTGGGACATTGACGCAGGCTGTCCCTGGGGCCGGACGATGGAGGACAGGCCCATATGCAATGGAGTGGTGGCTGGACCCGTAGTAAGAGCAGGGGGTCTCGAACCTCTCAAGAGAACCCTCTCCACCATGTCAAATGCCGAGGGTGAACCGCTCTGTCTGGGATCCGTGATCAACACCCTCGGGTCCGAAGTGGGGACTGAAGGCAGAGCCGAAGCAATCGGATCCGAAAGAGAGGTGTGCCTTGACTGCAATGGAGCCGAAGATGCACCAGCCCTCTCAGATCCGATGCCCAGCCCTCGACCCTGAGAGCTCGGATCCAGAAAAGGATCCAGTAAACTCAAAGGCACAGCCAGCGTCGAAGTAGCAACCACTATCGGCGTCGATGACTCCCTGGCTCTGAGACTACTCGGATCCGACGGCTCTGAAACCCAATAGTGGGTTGGAGAAGGAGCTATGGGGGTGAAAAAGTGGCTGAACTCCCCCCCAAAGGGGGGGGGCAGGAGCACTCCCATCTGCATCTGGGTCTGTAGAAAGTGACGCATCATCAGGTCCATGTCGGCATCGGAAAGGCTTCGGGTAGACCTAGACGAGTCCACCGAAGCTGGCCTGGAGGGCCGTCGAGACAACCTCGAAGATGGCTGGGGCTCCTCCTCTGGCTCCGGCGAGAAGCGTGGAGAGCAGAGCCGAGAGGGGGAGGACTGGGGAATCTTCTGAGGGGAAGAAAGGAGTTTAGCTGGCGGTACTGAAGGGGTTGACTCGGCCTGCCGCTTGTGGCTCCTGTGCTTCTGTCTATCTCTTTCCCTCTATCTTTCTCTCTCCTTCTCTTTCTCCCTCTCTCTCCTTTCCATTTTTCTTGATTCTTTCTCTCCCTGGCAAACAATGGGAATTTGAGTCCGAGCCAGGGGAGACAAGGTAGTAGGCTGAACAGCCGCAGCTGCGGCTGAAGCCACTGAGGGAGAGGAGGAAGAAGCCGAGTCCGAGGGTATAAGACCCACCAGGATAAGCTTGTTCCTTCTATCCCTCAGGGCCCGGGGGTTAAAAGCTGCACAAATATGGCAGCCCGATGAGAGGTGTGCAACTCCCAGGCAAATAACGCACTGAGTGTAGCCATCGGCTGGGGAGAGCTTATGGCCACACTCAGAGCATTTAGAGAAAATGGCCTTAGGGCCTTCGGCCATCCTAAACACTTACCACATGCACTCACACACACAAGACTAAGGGGGAGGATAGAAGTATTAAAGAAACTAAGATAAGAAGGAAAAAGGAGGGTCGATAAGTGAACAATCTGACACACACACACTACTCACAAAAAAGAAATCACAAAGAGATTATTTTAACAAGAACTCACTGACTCTTAACCAGGAGCTCATCTCTCGTGCTTGTAGAAGCCACAGCAAATGAGATCTGGGGGTTGGAAGGAGAAGGCAGGGTATTATGGGTAAGGGGAGGAGTTTGGAACTCGGATCTCAAGCTTGGAAAGCTGCCGGCTAGGAACCAGATCGGATCCGATACCCACAGGTTGCTGATCAAATGAAGTTAACTACTTCAGATTTCTAGTTAAGAAGATTAAAGGTTTAAACTCTATTTGGAGCTTTATTACTAGAGGGTCATGATCTGAGAAGGGGCATGGAACTATTGGAAAGTTGAGGATTTTTGTTTGTAAATCTTGAACTACGAATAATTTGTCTATTCTGGTTTGTGTACCAAATCTATGGTCTTTATAGGAAAATAATAAGGATTTATCTTTTTCTTTAAAGGTATCTATTAAATGAAATGAATCAATCCATCTTTTTAAGGATTTTGAAATAGTTGCTATGCGAAAAGACTTCTTGGTGGTTTCAGATGCTTCTAAGGTACAATTAAAATCTCCTCCCAGTATAAGAGTTCCTTTATAATTGTTGGAAATAAAATCTAGGTGTTTTTTAATCATACCTGTTCCAATTCCTGGGAACCAATATAGATTAGCTAATGTCCATATTCTGTTATTAAATTTAATTATAACAAATTCCAGTAGACCTTCTTTGTCTTCATATTTATAAATAACTTTTGGAGAGATTATGTTTTTCTTCCAGAGAATTGATACTCCTTTTGTCTTTGTTCTATAGGAGGATTGAGCTAAGACTGTATAGTCTTTAGGGTTCCAAGTAAAGCTATCATTAGTTTTAAAATGTGTTTCCTGGAGAAATACTACTTGCGTCTTATTTAGGTTTAAATATTTTAGTAAGTTTGATCTTTTGCTTGCATTATTTAAGCCATTAGTATTTAATGATACAAATGTTAAATCCATTTCAAGTTATTGTTGGAAGAAACATTTTGCTTCTTTTTTTTATTTTGATTATAGTAGTTATACCATATTCTCTGATAACACTGAATGTTATTTTTATGTGTGTAAATTTGGGAGTGTAATTCAATGTTCTTTCTTCTTTATATACAAGTAGGGTAAAATTCTGGTCAGGCTTTAAAAAAGTACTTCTATAAAACATTAATTCTGAAGTATCAAATACAAGTACATATGAATTTCCCATTAAACATGGAATGAAAGTTATTCCTAATCCAATAGATAAAGATAGATATATTGGATTATCGCTCATACCTTTAACCAACAATATCAACTGAGCTCCATATATTAAATTATTATATGGAGAATTTTCTTAAAAGAGATATGAAATTCTATATTACTCTAGTGTTATTTATATAGTGTTTCATATATCAGGATGGCATGTTTGTAGTATAAACGTTTATTATGTTGACTTAGAAAATATCCAATATTTAGTTACCTTTAAGAGATCCCAAACATGTCAGATATGTCATTTTGGATAAATTTAATGTTACAGAGGAGCATACACTCAGTAAGCCAACAACAAAAAGATTAATACTAAAATAATTTAACTAAAAGGACTCTGTAGGAGACAATGAGTGATTGCCAAAGTAATATGAATTTACTGTAGGTGTACTGCCTTTCTTTACTTTTCCACTCTTCAACTCACCAACTTCAACTTACACTTATGAAAAGACATGGCTTATCACTGGCATCCTGACTTTGAGCAGAGGTGCCGTATATTCTAGTGTGCAGTGATTTTATTTATTTATAGATTTACAAAGCAGAGTCTAACAATGAAGTATGATTACCCTGACAATTCCCACCCTGCATAGGACATCTCTTGCTTCCTGAATGGGTAATCATATCAGGTCTAGAATGAGTGTGTAGGTACCCATATGTTAATTAATATTTACTTTAGGTAAATATTAATCAAATGATGTTTAGAGCATCTTAGAGAGTTATTGGGGCAGTTTAGAATATTTTAAACCCCTTTGTGACTTTGTGTTATTGTTTTTTACCGGAATCTTAAATGGCTAATAATAGTTCACTATTGAGTGAACTGGTTAGAGTTATTCAAAACTACTCGCAAACCATCCCCACACCTGTGGAGGCGGGGAATACCATCCCCTGTGCTCAGAGTAGCCCTAGAAACAGAGCTGATGATGCGTTGACATCGGACGTCAGAGAAGGCAGAAACAGCAGGGCGAGAAGAACATCTACACAAAACGAGCACATTTTGAGCTCTCCGGATAACTTTAACAGACTGGGACACAATGTTCATCCACATTCCAGGGGGAACGACTTTTCTAAATATTATCACATGGATTTTCACCACTGGTTAAACCAATCTTTCAGCAATTCCACCCCTGTGGTGGAATCGGAACGAAGAAACAACTTGACATATAAAGAAAAGTGTAAGACTTTTAAACTTTTATTAACCAGATATAGGAACCTTGTAGTGGAAAACTGGTATTTTAATAAGTGTCTCCATGACAATGTTGTTCCAAAAGGACTGAGGATCCAGAAATTTCCTAGTAACATTAATTATGAGGTTGAGAATGAATTGTTTAAGAATATTAGTAACATTTTTAATGAATGTGGATTGTCTGTTATAAAAGCACTTATGAAACAAAATGATATCTGAAAAAAGTGAGATTGACAAATTGTATAAAGAAATTACTGAAGACTTACTTTTTTCTATAGAAGAATACAAGAATATATACTATAGAAATATACAAGATGTCGATACTGTTACAATGCGTAATTACAACAGGAAAACATCCAAGCTTAGAAGGGATTTGAATGAATATCGTTCTGGTATAGCATATATAGGAGATAACCATAGGAGACCCACTTTTTGAAGGGACCCTACTATAGACCATACACAGGTTATACCATGAACCTAGACAATTTTTCTAGAACTGAACAGGTGGAATATAGGGATACATGCAATAAATATGACAATGACAGAATATTTGATGATAATATCAATGATTATCAGGAGAATAATTACAACAGAAAAGAATACATCCCTTTAGAAGATGCAGGCCCGAGGAGATCAGAGAGGTTAAAGAAACGAGCCCCCCAACAACAGTCATATGCACAGGTGGCGGGGGATTATCGATTCTACAACAGGGGAATGCACAAACAGAATTGAGAAGTAGTTTGATGGTGTTTGAGAATTCTTCTCCTGTGAATACACACATTGAAAACGAGATGGGCTCTGTAATACATTCCCTTAACAGTTTTAATATTTTTAATTGTACTGACATGGAGATTAATGAGACTTTTTTTCACCTGTTTACTAAAGGATTTACCTTTGTACCGTATAGGACACCCAATATTTAGAGTATTTTGCTTGATGTTAAGTTATTTAGTAGGAAGTTAAATTTTACAGTTATTTTTAAAGACACAGAATTATCTGTTGGACAAGGAATTTTAAAAAAACGAAGTATGTATAACCCACCATTACAGCATGATATTTTAAATTTTGAGAATGTTCTTATTAAACAAATTAGGAATAACTATTACTACAATACCAAGAAGAATGTAGGTAATTTAACAAGGGATGAAACCAAACTTGTATATGAGCTCAGTAGTAATGAAAAAGTTCGAGTTATGAAACCTGACAAGGGTGGGGGTATGATTCTAATGGACCAATGGGACTACACCAGAAAAATGCTTGATATTTTAAACAACACCAATAGTTACACCCTTGTCTCTAAGAATGAAATTAACATTTCATACTAAAAGATTGATTATATTTTAGACGACAACTTGTTACAGGGGCTCATTGATATGGATTTACATAATTATCTGAAGGTAAGGAAGCCAGTAATTCCAGCTATTTTTGGTATTCCTAAAACCCACAAATGTGTACATGACCTTCCAATGAGGCCCATTGTGTCATCCCAAGGTTCCAAGACACAACCTTTAGCCATATATATAGACACCAAATTAAAGGGGTACCACTCTAAATATTACCATTTATTGGTAGATTCTTGGGACTTCCTGAAAAAGATTGGAAGTTTGACATACAAGGAGAACGTTTACTTCATCACAATTGATGTCAAGGATCTATTTACTGTTATACCCCATTCTATAGGGTTGGAATGGTTTGAAAAGATATTAACTGAATTGGACTTTTTGCAGCCAGATGAATTTAGAATAATCTTAGAAAATATGGAGTTGGTATTAAGAAATAATTACATATTCTTTCAAGGCGAATATTACCATCAGACCAAAGGTGTAGCTATGGGGGCAGCATGTGCCCCCATGTATGCTAACATTATCATGCTACACTGGGAAAGACAGTATATTTTTGCATCTGACTTTTATCAATATATTCACGGGTATTATCGGTTTTTGGACGACATATTTATTTTGTGGACAGGACCAGAAATTACCATTAGTGAGTTTATTGAATATATTAATAACAGCACCTCATTTCTTAGGTTTACCCATGAAATTTAAAAGATACAACACATTACCTTGATGTAATTATTTATAAGGATGAAGTAGCTAAAAGATATAAACCTACCATTTATAGGAAAAAGAACTTTCCAATGCTTATTTACACTATGAGAGTGACCATCCTATTCATTTGAAAAAGAACATTGTCAAAGGGCAAATGATTCGTGTGTCTAGGATGACAACAGAACAAGAAGTTTTTTAAAGGAAATAGACATTTTAGAAAATATGTTCCACGAAAGGGGATACCCAGTAGCTTTAACACAGACCATTAAAAAATTTGTAATAGAAATAAGAGAAACTAACTACCCACCTTTACTTGGGTTTGATTACCATCTGAGGGAAACTGTGGGTATTACAAATGTCGGAAACAAACTAAATGACACTAAAACAATCCCATATTTGACTTTAACATACCACCAAAATATTGGATGGCTTAAAAAGTGTATAAATGATACTTGGGATATGTTTAGATCTATGCCCACAAGAGTGCAGTATTTCAGAATATTCTGACTTATGGAATTTCAATTTGAAAAATATCTTAGAAAAAGGGAAGGAACAGTATTTGAATAATAGTTATGGTTATGCTACTAACAACAAAAAAAGTACTTTTAGATGTGGGAGATGTCCCCAATGTTCCTTTATAGCTGATGAAAAGACAGTGAAGTTACCCAGTGTTAGAACAACCCTGAAAGCTACAAAATACAGTAGCTGTTACACAAAAGGAGTTGTATACCTGGCCTACTGCAAATCCTGTTGGTGTTATTACATTGGGAAGACCGAAAGACACCTAAGGAAACGAATTTATGAACACATCAGGGACATCAATCGCAAAAATGAAAATAATGCACTATATAGGCATTCATTAGTCTGTATGGAAGCGAATTTTAAATTCTGGGTATTAGAGATAGTGGAACCTTTAGAAAGAGGAGGTGACTGGGAAACTAGATTGACATATAAGGAAATGATGTGGCAATTAAAACTAGATGCATGTAGTGGAAAGGGTCTTAATGACAATATTTCTATATTACCAGCATTAAAATTGTTATCCCAGGACCCTAGGAAACCATACACACATACATAATCTTATTGTACGTACATCTACTAGCAGGCTGTTACTATACAGTTAGGGTTGTATATATTCCTTTTATATGTATACCAATGTATTTTACATGTATATATTTATATATATTTTTATATTTAGACTTTAAATATTTATACACATTTTTTACATCCTATTATATACATTTTTCATCAGAATATATGTTCATATATATATATACATATATATATATATTTTTTTTAGATTAGTTCTAGTTCATGTATTTTATTATATATATCCATATTTTTATATATGTTTATATTTATGTATTGTACATTTTATTCTAGGAATATACCTATGTATGAAGAGATTTATACCAACATTCAATACAGGTTGTTATAGCACTTTAAAGGAATGGTGGATAGTTAATTAATTAATTATCAATCAATTATGCAAAGCACATTAATCATTGTTATTGGCTATGATATAAAAGAACGCCATTGACTGCTTTTTTTGATTCTGAAGAGGTCTCCGGTACGGAGATGAAAGCGCTCAATCCTGTTTTATTTTTGTTATGGAATAAAGTTCATATTTTGCTACTCTTGTTTTTCGATGGTTCCTGGAATTATTGGTGGAGTTTTTGAAGCAAGAAGACAGCCTTTATAGATCCGTGGTGCTGTGTTTTATTTTTGGTACTGTTGCTATTTTCGACTGATATTTTAAACCCCTCCTCCCTTGACCAAAAACAGGGGTTTCCCTTTCCTTTCTCTCCCCTGTTTTAAATCAGTATTAATAAAAACAATTTAGCAAACACAGGTAAACAGATATAACATTCAGTAGTCCGTCTTGTACATGAATCGCAATCCATTAACCAGATCAGTGACTAGCATCACTCTAGTGACCATTATAAAGACAAATTAGAATAATTTCCTAGCTCTTTAAATTTTCTGATGACAAAAAGTTAACAATAAGCTATTTTAACTAGACAAGTCAAGCAATTCAAATTTTCCTTGCATATATACATTTCTGCTTATACTGTAGTGTCAGTAACTGTCTTTAAAATTTGTACAATACTTTACTTCTTCAAATCATTCCTTTTTCAATTCAGGTTTTGTTCCATCAAAACGGCAACACTATTTCAAGGATACAATTAATATTTAGACTGATGTTTCAAATAAATAACTTATCAGTTGCCAATTGAGTTAGTATGGAATAGATGGTTAGTGCAAATATAACATGTTGCAAAAGTAATATGTATCTTTTTGTGTGCTCTAGAGACTGTCATATGCAAGTGACATATATAAGGTAGCATGTATAGAGCAGGTAGCTTATGGATTCAGGTTGTTAAAGTAAGTTATGCTTATTAGTCAGGCTGATTCATTTAGATTCACAAGTAATTTGGGGACATTTCAGTTGATTGAATTTGCAGGGATGTGTAGTCCAATGTGTTATTTATATGGTATTTACAAGTTGTTCTATTACGTTTTCTAATTTACCCTTCCTTAGATTGTAATTCAATTTAATAGCTAAACAACATTACTCTTTTTTTTTATTTATCCGCGAGGCTAAATGCACTTCACAGATTCACAAAGTCCATAGAAACTGCCGCAGTTGTTTTCTATTGCCATGACAACACAACTATGGTGGTTCCTAATCAATGAGTGTTAAAAAAAAAACTGTTATAGTTCACGAGGGTGATAGAATGTAAAGAAAGTTTCACTTCACATAAGCAATAGTACGTTTCCCCTCCATTTATATATTGTGTTAACATTATAGAAAATAATTCGACTGACAGCATGCATATAAATGAAATATTTCAGAGTTAATCACTAGTGTGCCCCGTATCCCATTAAGCATAACAGTGTCTATCATTTATCTAATAACTATTGTAATGACATCTAATTGAGTCCACTTTTCCTCATGAACATGTCACAATTCATTAAACAAAGCAGAGTCTAACATCTGTGTAATAAAGATTGGGCAGGATTCACGAAGGCTTGCACGGAGTGTAAGAGACGTGTAACACTCCATGCAAGCCTCGCGATCCAGGAACAGCCCGAAACTCCGTGTAAGAGACCAGCTAAAACGTCTCTTACATGGACTGGGCATGGATATGCTAAATACCTCACTTGCAGCCGAAAGGTATATGTGGCCATTGGCAAGGTAACCCGATGCAAATATTAAAAAAATATAATGTTTAAACGCAGCGCAGCCCCGCGCAAACGGGCTGCGCTGTATAAAACATAAAAATGAAGGTTATAACCCCACAAATGTGGGTTTTATGCAATACATGGAATGACAATGCAGGGACCAGCAGACCAAAAACAACATGGCCAGCATGTAGTGGTTGCTAAGGGGGGAAGCTGAGTCTAAGACATGTAACTAAGCATTAGTAGGCAATCTCATGTAAATGGGGGTTAGGATACTGAATCCCACAGACACATAGCAAATGAGCACAGTCTGAGTAGTGTAAGAGATACATAAGGGGGAGGAATAGAGTAGGAGATAGGTGACATCACAGGGGGGAATGGTAGAAAGAAATGCAGTTCATTGGAGGTCAGAGTAACATGACAGATGACAGACACAGATCAGGGAAAGAGGAGTTCCACAAGATAAGCATGGGAAAGTCAAGAAATGGAAGGTGTACACTGTTACTTACACCAAAGTTTCTTGCTGGGCGTGCATGCGCACCATGAAGCGCGAGTAGGGCAGTGCGCGCGCATGTAAGGCAGACTGAGCATGTGGGAGCATGTTGGTAGATTTGTAACACTGTTTGCGCTAGTGTGTGCGCATTTTAACCCGAATAGGCAGATCCTGTACCGTGTAAGCATGTGTGTGCGTGTGTAAGCCACTGTGAGCACGTTTCTGCTGGTATGCACGCTGCTCACCCCTGGGGAAACAGAAAGGAAAAAGGAAGCAACAGAATTAGTAGGAAGCTAGCAGGGAATACTGCTGGAGCTAGCAGGTGAAAACAATTAGAAGCAGGCAATTACACAGGCAGAATAATAGCCCAGCCCAGCACTTAAAACTCTGCAAACAGCAGTGCAGGATGTTTCTCTCAAGAGACACTGCTAGACAGGAGTAAGCTATTAGAAGTGAAAACTGAAAAAGCTGAACTCAGAGCAGAAATGTTAGGGGCTGCCATAGCTGTCATAATGAGACATAGGCGACTTGCTGAGGGTGGTGACAATGCAGATGGTGCCAGACAAACCACAGTGAGGAGACGGAGAAGTGTGTACAGGCCCAGGGTCACCTACCATAGGTTACATGAGCTGGAGATAGTAGAGCGCTATAGAGTAGACAGAGAGCTCCTGCAGCAAATAGTCGAGCTGTGCAGGCCACGCCTCACACACAGAACCAACAGACGGGAACCCATCCCAGTGGAAACCAAGGTATGTGTTGGCCTAAGAATACTAGCAACAAGTACCTTCCAAAGACCAACTGGTGATATGATGGGGATATCACAGGCATCAGCCTCCAGGGTACTGCACTAGTTCCTGGATGCCATGTCAGCACATGTCGGTGATCATGTATATTTCCCCAATGCCCGTGAGGTATTGGCCAGCAATATGCGTCTCTTCCAGCAAATAGCGGAATACCCTGAGGTAGTGGGTGCAATAGACTGCACGCACATACGCATCAAAGCACCAGCCGGTGAGCGGGGTAGGGCCTACATTAACCGCAAGGGCTTCCCCTCCATCAACTGCCAGGTCATGTGTGATGCCAGGGCATAATAATGAATGTGTGTGCTGGCTGCCCTGGGAGCTACCATGATTCCCACATCTGGCATTTGACGCAGCAGTACCAGACATTTGCCAATGGGGACATCCCACACGGACACCTAGTGGGGGATGCAGGTTATGCACTGGAGCCGTGGCTGATGACACCCATCAGAAATGCACACACACCTGAACAGGAACGCCATAATGAGGCACATGCACAAACACGTAATGTAATAGAGCGTGTGTTTGGGCTGCTCAAGTCACGGTTCCGGTGTCTGGATACATCTGGTGGAGCCTTGCAGTACTCACCAACTACATGTACCCAAATTGTCATGGTATGTGCTATGCTACATAATATGATCTTGTGAAAACAGCTGCAGCAGGACCAGCATAGGGCTGGGCCAAACAGCCCCCCACCATTGCCAAGGCCATCACAGGCAGAGCGTGACTCGGAGGAGGAACAACCTGAGCCTGCCCCAGTAGGCAGAAGGAGGCGTGCCCAGTATGCCCTGGCCTTGGCAAAGAGGCAACGCATAGCACATACACTGGCTCAGTAGGAACCCTTGGAATGATACCCCCTCTGACTCACTCAAATAATAACAGGGATGCCTAAAATGACATGACTTGCTCACAAACATGTACAGGGAGTGTAATATGTGCATCCGACAGAGGCAGCCCTGCAGCACCACCTGAGGCATGAATGCCATGTGTTAAGTAATGTAACACCATGTACTATATGCACACCTGAGGACCCTGACTAACATCCACCCTCACCAAGCATGAAGCCACAAAATGACGATGGGATGATCAATTGCAATAACTGGCTGAAGTAATGCAGTTAGTCAAAGGGGAGCCAATGTGTTTCAGCCTGGGAAGACATGCTGAGCATGACATGATGCACCACCTGCTAGGTGTGGCATGCACCCATCAGTCCAGGCCCCATGGATACTGGCAAAGGCTGTCAGTACCCACAGCATGCCCTGAATAGGTAAGTCTCAAAACACAAACCCACCTTCATAGGTACCACAAGGGATAGGAACCTAGATGTAATGCTACCCAATGCCAGAAGTCTAAACAGCAAGATGCGTGCAGTGTAAACGCACACAGTATGGAGAATGTTGATATCAGTCCTGTAATAGAAAACTGGGTCAAGGCTCACATCAGCACCCTAACACTACCAGGTTACACCTCATACTGTGCTGTACAGCTGCAAAACATGGAACAAGCTACAAAAGGAGGGTGACTAGCAATAAATGTCAAGGATAACCACACCCCATGTTGGTACCACAACAAGAAGCAGCATGGATTAGCCATGGTCAAATACCAATGGCTAAAACCGCCTCCCAGTATATAGCCTGCTGCAGACTACTGTCCTAATACCAGGAACTGCACCTGGCCTATGTTGGAATACATGAATATATCAAGCCCCCAAACCACATTATATTGCTTGACTGAAAATACCCAGACATACACTGGGAGCATTATACTAGCACCAACACAGTAGGAGAAAAGTTCCCAGAATCCATAAACCAAAATGCCCAGAAACAACGTACCACTCCCACAAGAGGGGTAAGCATACTGGATGTGATAATCAGCAACATGTGTACTGGATGGCAAGATGAGAAGTGTATCCCTCACTGGTAAGACCAGACCATAGAGTAATCACACTGGATATACACATCCTGACCACAGTCCCTGGCCAGAAAACCACAGTGAAAAACATGTGTAAAGCATAGGTTGCACCCCTCCAAACCGATGTGGAATCCACGAAAGGCCCTGTGCAAGTGCAGAATATAGGATACACCGCAGAACATGTTATACAGGCATTCCATGAACACAGCCAGGAATGCTTGGATTATGCAATCTCAAATAACAACAGGACACAATGCCATACACGCAGGAATCTGGCATGCTGGACTCCAGCCATTACCAAACCATGCAAGAGAATGAGGAAGCTACTACATGATAGAGCAAACATAAAAAGGGAAGTAATCACTGATCAGTAGTATGGCAATACAATATGTCCACACATACAATCCACTAAGGCCAGCCACAACAAGTAGAATCTGTGAATCCAGAGGCAATGTGACACCTGCCCCAATTACACAGACAACCCACAACTCCCCCCAATAAATACAAATATATGTGAGAGATGCAACCATGTATCCAAACCGGAGGCTGAGCTCCCCCAACTCAGTACTGTCAAAACTAGTCAGGAGGAGAAGGTAACCACATACACCACAAACCCAGTCCCACATAGACCTATCACAACTGTAAACCAAACAAATAAACACAGAAAAACATTTCCGGAGGCCCTAATTACAAACACACCACACCAACAGAGGCCTCCAAAGCAGATCCCAAGCAACCACAACCTCCAAACATAGCACATGCAACACATAGTACACAAAGCTGGTGTGCCAGTTACAGGCCAGAAGGAGAAACAACATGCCTGATACAGTTGTAATAGGTGTCTGTATAGGCAGACACACTGCTGTCCCACTCACCAGACTGAACAAGGGAAAGGGTACAGTAAGCTGCCTGTAGGCTGCCACAATATGCCACATAACACAAGTACGCAGGTCACCCCAAAGCAAGCAGAAATATGATGCACTCATTGTCCATACTGGTGTGAATGACCTGAGATGTACCTCCCTGGACTACATGACAAGAGACATGGATGAGCTCTCTGCATATGTACTCCAGGCCGGTATGACACTGGCCATTTGCAGCATCCAACCCTCACCAAGAATGATGCCACAGTACAAAAACAGAATGATCAGCTTTAACAGGTGGCACAGTTACAGCTGTCAGTCCAAGAGGGTCTAATGTCTGTCTGCTTGAGATGTCATGCATGACAAGCCATGCTGCTGTTCCAGGGATGGCTTGCACCTGTTACCCCTGGGCGTCTGGATACTGGATAAGGCCTTTGCCACCTCCATAGAGCCGTACATAGGCAAGTCCAAAAAGACTAACCCACCACCCTAGAAAACATAAGTGGTAAGAAACATAAGGGTAATGCTAACCAATGCCAGATGTGTAAACTGCAATATGCATGCACCTGAGGCACTTCCCAGTATGGAGAACATCGATGTCTGTGCAGTGACAGAAGCCTGCTGCAAGCCTACTGATAGCACACCAGCACTACCAGGTTATACCACATATCATGCGTTATGACCCCAACACCTGGACCAAAACATCAAAGGAGGGGGAGTATCCATATACAGCACAGACCCCCATACGGCCAGGTAACTGACAATGCATGAAGCAGTGGAGACCACCCATGTGCACCTAAGTGTAGTCAAAACTGCTGTACAGTCTGTAGCATGCGACAGACCACACTCTCACACACAGGAACCCCAACCAGACATCCTGAAGACACTGGACAGTATGAATGTCCCACCAAATACCAGACAAGGTACTCACAAATTACCACATAGGTGGTAAACCATTATGTATGCAAGGAGTAATCAGGGACCTAGGGACACAAGTCGACAGTAACCTGTCATGTGACACTCACAATGCCAATGTGGCTAGCAAGACTGTCTATATTGGACACCGTATCATGAAAGGATTCACATCTACATCAACAGAGGTCACTGTGCCCCTGTACTGTTCCCTTACCAGACCCATAATCTAGTACAATAACTCATATGGGATGTACCGTACCTGACACCTGCAGCGGTTAGGAAGACCTCAAAGGTACCCCACCAAGAGGATAAAGGGTGTCAAATATATGTCATATGCTGCCTGGCTGTAGACACCCCAGCTGAATGCAGTCACAGACTGCCTACACAGAGGCATTGTATGTCTGTTGTACAAGGCCATGTCCAACACAGGAGTAATGGACATGCTCCACCACAGCCATTGGAGCTGTGAGAGTGACAGATGTCAACCTCAACACATAATGAAATAGGATGTGCTGGAGGGACAGATACATAACCCAGAGGCTCCCCACACCCAGAAACAGGATCCCAATCCATGTTAGGCAGAGCCCCTCACTGACACCCCTCAACAGGAATATTGCCAAGTGGATGGATGATCGTACATGTACACTGGGGGTCTTCACTGTGTCACGTCCAGACAGAGGCACAGTAAAGAAAATCATAAATGGCCATAATAGTCACATAGCAAGGGGCGGCGAAAGACACACACACTCTGGCTAGGCTTACTAATGCCCTAGGGTGGATAGCCTAGTATGAACCTATGAACCTATGAAGATACAAATTGTACAGGACACTAAGGATAATCACAAGGCTTACTTAACTGATGGTAGGAACCATGTTGGGAATTCACAGATATGCTCCGAATCACACAGATATTACAAACAACATACCAAACACACACACACATATTGCCAACATACAACCTGACAGGTTCAGTGCAACCCCCCCACCTCAAAATGCAGAATATCTATCCCAGCAGACTGCTGGTCCCCTGACATTGCAGATGCTGAGGTAACAGCCATCATCTGCAAAGCAAAACACACAGCAGCAAAGGTATGTGATGGTGTCCTGGGCTGAGGCCAACATGGACTCCAAGAATAATGGAATGCCAAATCACACTACTGCCCAATGTCAGCCTTACCACAGGATATGTACCCAAAGAGCAGTGTACAACAACAGTGGTCCTTCACAACAAAGGTGTTGCCTGAATGGATACTGCAAACTACCACCCCAGGATCCTGACAAGCTTGGTCTGCACATCTATGGAAAGGATCAGTATGTACCGCAGACATAAAGCTATCGTGGACCTACTGACACCGGACCCTACCCAGTGTGGCTGTCGTAACTGCAGATTCTGCCCCTAAACATGTTTGACCCATTTGAAACAGTCATTAAGGTCATTGATGAGGGCAATGTGGTCCACACAGCGTAGCTGGACCGTGCATATGCTTCCAGACAATACCCTACGAGTTCAGTATGGATATGTTCACCAGCTTAAATATAAACCCCTATGTCAGTAGAGGGGTTGCAAACCAGACCAAGGACAGAACTGACATGGTCAGACATGCTGCATCCATGTCAGACTACAAAGCAGATATGAGTGGCATCCCACAAGGCTTGGTCCTGGGACCTCCCCCATTCCGTATATATGTCCCATATGTACAGGCCAACATGGAAGGACTGTGACTGAACATGTATGCAGAGGAGTACAAACTGCCCACCATATCTGACCCCCAGCTGACACAAGCAACCCACTAAAGGGCCACATAGAAACAGACAACTGGAGCCATAGCCATGTCGGCAAGCTAATTGCAGAACTGTGTATAGACAACCACCGTGGATATACAGTAAGTGCCCACAAATTACCACACAGGTGTTAACCCATTACGTACCTAACATGTAATGGAGACCTGGGGACACAAGGTGATAGAAAACCTGCAAACATGTGGCTGTAGTGTTTGCAGAAACATACCATATACCCACACAATCATGAAGGTTGTCAGATGTAGATAAGGGGAGGTCACTGTGGCTCTGCAGTCATCCTTCATCAGCATCACAATTGACTACAATAGCCCCTGTGGGATATACCTCAGCAGACACCTCCATCAACTGTAAAGTCCACAACAGTACCCCACCAGGAGTAGCAAAGAGCACGAACAGATGCCATGTGTTGCCTGAGTAAACAAACTGCAGCTCCACACACTGCCATACTGCCCACCCAGAGGCAAGCTGTGCCTGATGTATGAAGCCATGTCCAAGCTGGAATCAATGAACATGCTGCACCTTGTACATTCTGAATGGCAGTGAGCTATGCACATGAGAGACCTGAACCCCAGCACTGACATACATAGGACAAGCTGTACAGAATGATCCATAACACAGAAGGCACCCCCACTCTTGAGTAAACTCCCAGTACAGGTTAACCAGAGAGTCACCTATCGACACCCCTCAAGAGGAATCCCAATGAGTGGATGGGAGATGGTAGGTTAACCCTGGGTATCACTGTTATGTCAGAGGTAGATGGAGGCACAGTATACTAACCATGACATATGTCATGGCAAACTCCAGTTACAATGTGTGTCGAAGGACAAACACACTCTGTGACTAGCATCAGAAATGGCCTAGGGAACATCGCTAGTGTTTGCCAATGTCCACCTATGTTGTGGAATACACTACCAATGTTGGACAAGCCTGGTGTAGGTAGTCCATATCTGAACATAATGCAACATGGTCATATGTGCACAACTGGCCCCTACACAGTCTGTTGTGCTCACTATGAAGATGTCAAGCAGTGATAGGACTAAAGCCCAGGATACTGTCCACCACAGTGAAAGTACTGAACCAGTACAGGTTACGGTACTACAGTGTTAGGTCATTATGAAAGGATGTTGACAACTGTATGCAAAGTATCCCATGCAATCCCTGCAGGCACAGTATAATCCCTGTTGTGGCAGACACGAAGCAGTTGGCCAGTTAGTACACAACATGACACCCAACACACAACCATAAACGTGAGATATTGTTGAAGTTCACACACACCCAAATATGTGGTGGACTTCAGAGTTCAACATATGGAAAGCTCACACTGGGCATGCTCGCACACTTTGATAAATGAGGCATATGTCAGACAACATGCCATGGAAAGGCTGAACTGGGCATGCTCACACACTTAGGCCATATCTCCATTTAGCAGTTGGCCACACATATCTGGTATTTGTACGTGTCATTCCAGGAACCAACCACAACACAGCAATCTGCCCAGAGCACACAGTAAATGACTACAGAGACATAAGTGATATAGTGGATCGCCCTCATATTCAAACATCTTCCACAGATACACAAGTTGTTCATAGGAACAGGGAATGCTATGGCAATAAAGACATGCAAACAGTCTAACAGCACAACAAATATTGTGCATCTGACAATTGAACATATGGGTGTAGAGGTCAATACTAGGCTTGTTGCCCTAGGGAATGACAGCTTAGCCAGAGTGTGCTTGGCATCTGCATCCCCAGTACAGTAGGCTACTGTGCCACTGTACAGTAGGTCACATAAGGCAACGTGTGAGGCTAGTGAGCTGTGCCTCTGTCAAGCAGGGGCACAGTGGAGATCCCAGGGTTTGAATGTGCTAAGCCACATCCATGTTGTTGGTGTGTGCTGGAAGAGGGTTGCTGAAGACCTCTAACAGTAAGTGGCCGTCAATAACAGACTGAGGGGAGCCCTATCTGCATTGTCTGGACAATTCCACTGTCAACACTGTGTTGTGATGATTATGTGGGAATGAAGTGTCATGCCGGTACTGTTCACAGATGTCCTCCCTCTGTGGGCTACAGCTCTGCAATGTATTAGCTCACTCTGTCTGTTGGACGGCTCATATATGGCTGGCGTACACCTGACAGGTGTCTTGTTGTGGAGCAGTCATGGGTATATGTGGGCTAGCATGATCAATGCAAACCTTACACATGCTCATAGAATGCAATTGTCAAGGATTATGCAGAGTGGCCAGTATAGTCCCCCAGCATGGGTCCTTTAAAGTTGTCCACCCCAGTCTTCACAAGTGTAGAGTCTGCTTGTGCTAAATACAGTTTGTTTGCAGTGACAACCTTGCCTGGGGGTGGGGATGGGATATGGATGTCCAGGGAAAGGTGGGTATGGTCAGATATCAACAATGGTGGTCTACCTCTGGTGTGGAACAGTGAGTACCCATGTTGCAGATGGACAGGTGCAATATGTATTCCCCCATGTAGCTGTGGTGAGTGGTTCTGCCATAGCACATGGACCCACAAATTGTAGTGGCTGTAGGGTAAAGTGGTAGAGGCCAGAGTAGTTCCCACACACAATATGCCTGTACCTGATGTTAACAACTGGAATGGTGTATGTGAACACCTGCATATCCGCACTGTTCCCAGGGAAGCAAAGTGTGTGTCCTGGATGTGGGAGTGGTGTTCTGGACTGGTTGTGTTGTGTGTTACAGGTCCTGTGGTCACGAAGCATGGTATAGAACATAACCTGCCAGTGCGATGTGCATATCTGACCCTGACGTAGGTGGCTGCAAATGCATATATATGCTATCCCCCACCTGACAGGTAGTACTAGATGTACATACCTCTGTAGAAATAAAGATGTCAGCACCCTATAAATACTGCAGGTGCAGACCAGATACCCAGTAATTCAGTTAGCGCACTCTGCTAATGCGTCTCCCTCAAGTGTCATAATATAGGTAGGTAGGAGTTCGAACCATGCAAATGCTCAGTGTGTGTGTGTGTGTGTGTGTGTGTGTGTGTGTGTGTGTGTGTGTGTGTGTGTGTGTGTGTGGGTGAGCGGGGTTGATGTGTGTGCAAGTCTGTGTGAGAGAGATGTCCCTCTTGGCAACTGTGAAAGCACTCTACAGGATGCACATTCCCCTATCTAAGCACGGATGATGTCAGCACCCTATAAGTACAGCAGGAGAAGGAAACCCTCCCAGTAATGCGAATAGCGCGCTCTGCTAATTCGTCTGTCATGAGTGTCATAACATAGTTAGGTAGGGGTTTGAATCCTGCAACTGCCCAGTGTGTGTGGAGGGGGGTTAGTGTGTGTGCAAGTCTGTGTGAGGGAGATGTCCCTTTTGGCAACTGTGAAAACACTCTACAGGATGCACATTCCCCTATCTAAGCACTGATGTTGTCAGCACCCTATAAGTACAGCAGGAAAAGGGAACCCTCCCAGTAATGCGAATAGCGCGCTCTGCTAATTCATCTGTCATGAGTGTCATAACATAGTTAGGTAGGGGTTTGAATCCTGCAACTGCCCAGTGTGTGTGGAGGGGGGTTAGTGTGTGTGCAAGTCTGTGTGAGGGAGATGTCCCTTTTGGCAACTGTGAAAACACTCTACAGGATGCACATTCCCCTATCTAAGCACGGATGATGTCAGCACCCTATAAGTACAGCAGGAGAAGGGAAACCTCCCAGTAATTCAAATAGCGCACTCTGCTAATGTGTCTCTCTCAAGTGTCATAACATACTTAGGTAGGAGTTTGAAACCTGCAAATGGCAAGTGTGTGTGTTTGGATGTGGGGAGTTTGTGTGTGTGCAATTCTGTATGAAAGACATGTGCTTTTTTGCAATCAGGAGATCACACTACATGATGCACATTACCCTTTCCAAACACTGATGATGTCAGCACCCTAAACATACAGCTGGAGAAGGGACACCTCCCAGTAATCCGAATAGCGCACTCTGCTAATGCGTCTCTCTCAAGTGTCATAACATAGCTAGGTAGGAGTTTGAAACCTGCAAGTGTGTGTGTGTTTGGATGTGGGGAGTTTGTGTGTGTGTGTTTGGATGTGGGGAGTTTGTGTGTGTGCAATTCTGTATGAAAAACATGTGCTTTTTGGCAATCAGGAGATCACACTACATGATGCACATTACCCTTTCCAAACACTGATGATGTCAGCACCCTATAAGTACAGCCGGAGAAGAGGAACCTCCTAGTAATCCGGATAGAGCGCTTCGCTAATGCATCTTTCTCACGTGCCGTGACACAGTTAGGTAGGGGTATGAATCCTGCAAATGGCAGGGGTGTGTGTGGGGGTAGTAGGGTGTGTGTAATTGCAAGTGTGAAAGAACAGATCCTTTTGGCAAATACTACAATACACCAGATGCTGCATATTCCCCCAGTAAACACAGGGGATGTCACCACACTATCAGCACAGCCAAACACGGCTACTTGGCCAGTAATGCCAATAGTGCGCTCCGCTACTGGGTCTATTACCATTGTCAGAGCACAGATAGGTATGTTTTGGAAACCCACAACTGCCACGTGTGGTTGTGTCACACAATATGACCTTGTGTGGGTCTTTGTGCATAACAATGCATGCCATTGCCTAAACCAGCAATGGCAATGCACACATGATGTATGTGTGTGACACATACACATAAATACCTGTGACCTGCAGTAGTTACCATGTCTGACACGTGCCTCGAGTGGATAAATGGTATTCGCAATGCATAACAATATGACTGTGTCTTACTGTGCAGGGTCCGCATGCGGTATGTGTCTATACAGTGTGGGTTGTATATGGTAAAATACCTACAGCAGGGGATACACATCTGGTCTGGGCCATATAGTCTACATGTAGTCGATGAACAGGTGCTGCATGTTCCCACCTGTTGGTGACCACATGCTGGGAACCTTTCAGCTAGTGTGTTGTAGCTACAGTAATGCTCACGCACAATGTTTGGCTGGATGCAGTCCAGCCATATAAAGACATTTCTTGAGACTGTCATATTGCCAGTGTTGTTATGGAGGATAGGTGGGTTTCCTGTGTATGGGAGGGTTGTGTGTGCCAGGCTATGAACCAGAAGGCAGTCCAACACATTGTTAGCTGCACATGAATAGGCCCTGATGCTTTGTGCTGTGCCAACAACCTGGAGGTGTGTGTATCTGTGGTGCCTTGGGATACCACTCCCCTGTCCATGTGTGTTACATGTGTAGGGGATGACAGGCATGGTATGAGGTATAACCTGGCAGTGATGGGTTGCACCTGTGAGCCGTGAATCAGGACTCTGGTACTGCACAGACATTGCAGTTCACCATGCTGAGGACAGTGTCCAGTGCATGCATCTTGCGGTGTACACTGCTGGTGTTGTGTAGCATCACTGTTAGTGTCCTATCCTGTGTGATACCCACGGAGGTGGCTATGTAATCCATGTCCTGCAGTAAAAGGCACTATATGTGTGTATCAAGGGGCTTCGCCAATATACAATGGGCCATGGGTGTCACATGCAAGCTGCCCCTCGCAAATCATTGTGGCTTCCCTAGCATGTAAGCACACGTTGACAGCCAGTGGATACCCTATGAATGACATTGGAGATTGAGCAGAATGTAGACATAGAACACCCTTCCTACATATAGTGGTAGCATACCTGGTGAGGGTATGATGGCAACCAAGATCAGGCTCATACTGGCCCGTGCCACATGCTGAGAGATCCCTTCTATGTTCCCTATCATGTAGTCCAGGGAGGTATGTCTCAGGTCATCCATAGTGGCATGGTCAATGACTGAGTCATATGTGTCCATGCCTCTGACTGACCTGTATGCATGTGTTTTGTGGTGGACCATAGTGCCCCACAGGCATATCACTGTGACCTTCGCCATGTACAGCCTGTTGAGCGGGACCCCACTGCAGCGGCCAAGAGAGGTACCTGACACATCTGTAGCAGGTGTGTTGTGTAGCCCTACAGGCTGTGAGTGTGTGGCACACGGGATGTGTGTGCCATGTGTGGCATGTGCTCTGTTCCGACGTAACGTATGCCTGTGTGCCAGCTGCGGAGGTGTGTGATGCTCAGGCAGGATGCTATTCTGAGTCTCCAAGTATGCCCCAGTGTGTTCAGATTGCTGTCAGTGCGGGTCTATGTCAGACTGGTATTGTAGTCACTGTAGTATGTCATGCCACCTGACAGGGTATGGCATTACTGGGTTCAGAGTGCTCAGTCCCCAGATTGGCTATGTGGTGGCATCCCACACATGTGTTGTACATTCCTGGCCAGGGTGAGGGTTGACTGCATACATGTGGCAGCTGTGACATTGCCACATGACTCACATAAACCACAACTGGACCATAGAGGTGATTCACAGGTTACCTTTGCACATGCTACCATAGTAGTGTGATTGCCATGGTGATTACCAACACATAGGGCCAATGGGGAACAACATACTGAAGGTGTGTATGTGTGGGTGTACTGCTACTGATTTCATAGCACTGGCATATATGACTGCACACGTGGGTAAATGCCAGGTAAGACATGTGCAATGTGTCACAGGCAACGTACATGTGAACAGGACAGACAGTGACATTCTGTCATGTGTAAACTTGACATACGTATAGTACGCTATGCAGATGTCACTAGGAGTCCACAGAAGCACTGTAACACTGCATTGCAGGTGGAAGCAGTGTTCCAGGAAACCCCAAGCGAACATGCATGCAAACAAAGCTACAGTAAGCAGGGCTGGAAGTAGTCCATTGTACAACAAAGAAGGGGTAACACTAACAGTAGGTAACAGTGCAAATGTGTAGGCACTATCAACATGTACCCAGGAATGCACAGCTCAGATGTCCATGGTAGAACTGACATTATGTCATAGTTAAATGGGATTTGGATTACATTGGTACTGCACACATATCAACATGCGCAAACATCCACATTGCATAGTCGTGGGCAACTTGCCACCATTACTGTACATGTCCATCATTGCGTATCACTACTTGCATTAGCTTCCCCCCTGTGCTACCCATGTATGTGGCTATCTGTTGACATCCTTACCACAGGTATGCAATAATGTGCAGATTTTACACTTTGGTACATACTATGGGTGTAGATAACAATTCAGGACAGTCATACGGTTACTGCATCAGGCATGCTGGGATATATACACAGTCATATCAGCACACTGTACTGTTGCCAACATGATACTACTAATACACTTCTATGTAGTCACCATGTGCATCAGCAACGTGTTTACCTGTTCCTGCACTGATGTTGGAGATTGCAGGAGGTGGCACAGTTTCATCATATGCACAGGGTGTGAATTAGGTATGCCTGAGTCTGCCACTGATACCACCAATTGACATGTGTGTGTATGTGTGTTGGTGAGGGACAGCAGTACAGGGTGGGGCACTGTTGGTGCAGTGTGTGCGTGTATGTGGTAGCCCTAGGTGTTAACATTTCGCATGTGTGTATGCACGCACACAGTTCCACCTCATGGCTGCCATATACAGGAGTGTGTGGACAGCCACAGACTGCACCTGGCAGGTCATACAGATCAGTGTCTATGGGCACGGACATGGTACCTGTGCCTGGCAGGGGTGCTACGGACCATAACCAGTACTAAGCTAGACTGGGTACTGTCATCAGAAGCGGGAGTGTGTTGACTGGACACAGGTCCCTGTTGGGACTGTCCAGAGCCACGTGCACGTGGTCTCCTGGGGTGTTCCGATGACAGCACAGACCCAGCATTGCTGGGGCTGCTGCTGGCACTATGGGGGCGTCCGCGGGCCTGTTGTTGTCCAAGCCGACTGCCAGCTGCTGCTGTTGCTGGCATACGGCCACGTCGATGCTGCAACCGCCGACCATTGCCCTGGCTCATGGACATGTGGTTGTGGAACTGCTGTAATATGTCCCCACAACGTCTGTCTATGACATCGGTGAAATTACGGATAGCATCCGCGATGTCACGCATACTGTCAGTCATGGCTGTGCAACATGCTCTCAGCTCCCTCAGACCCTGTCTGGTGTACCTTTCCATACGCGACTGTGCCTGCATGACAGCCCAAAACATAGCTGAGGTTGACAGACCTCTTTGGGCACATCTGCCAGAGGCAGTACGCCCACGGATGCTCCCACGAGAACCCATGAGCAACTGTCTGTGTGGTACCATCGCAGGACCCTGCCCATGGCTGCTGTGTGGGGAAGCATGTGCCACAGATACCACATTACCCTGGTCAATGCCCACTGTTTCCTGTCCATCACCTAGGGACAATGGTGACATAGGATGTACTGGCAGGATGACTGTGTGCAATGATGGGGTTGACAGCTGTGTACTGTCAATTGGCTGACCAATGACGGACCCTGACACACCTTCCTGTGCCATTACACAGATATCATTATCAGTACCTGTGCACCAGATTCAGGTTCCCTGCTGCAGGACACCAGAGCAGCACCAGAACCTGTGGGGGGAAGACAGGAAACACAGTTTACAATGTCTACAGAATGTTACCAGTGATGCACTTATGCACACATGCACACGTGGACACATGCACACATGGACACAGGCACACATGCACACGTGCACACATGCACACGTGCACATGTGGACACGTACACACATGGACACAGGCACACATGCACCCGTGGACACAGGCACACATGCACACCCCAAAGTATACACACATAGCACTATTGAGTTACACTAGTATTACTAGCACTATCAGGACTATTATAGGTATTGTTAAAACACACTCACCAGCATGGATGGGCTGCCTTGCTGTAACACCGGAGGGACCTGCAGAAATAAGGAGATTAATGTCAGTGGGCACAACTGTGCCACTGATACTGCATATGATACAGTGCAGTAGTACACCAGTTGCCTTTCACACGTCAGCTGCTGATATTGGCAATATCACACATGCACAATTACATACTATGTTGACAGCTACATACCACGGACACACCTTACACATGCATAAACTAACAGTGTACAGAACAGTCAAGTGTACATATGGCATATTACCTGCACGCTCCATGTTGTGCTGCTGTGTGGATCCAGCCTCCATCATGATGCAGGTGTATTGCTGTTGCTGTTCCGGGGCTGGAGCCACAACACTTAGGAGTAGCCCCTCCAGTCTGGTGAGGGGGGGATGTGTGGCCACCCCACCTCCTGTGGCAACCTGTTGCCTGTGGATATCCGACGCACGCTGACGGACATTTCTGATTAAATCACTGCAGTGATGTCGTACCTGCTCATATGTCCTATTATGCGTGCCAGTGTCATTTACCCTACGGACAAGGTCTTGCCACAGTGCAGCCCTCTCCTGCTGATTCTGGCTGGTGCAGGAAAACAGTATGTCATAATCCCGCACCAGGCTCTGGTGTATCTCCTCATCTTCTGCTGCAGAGTAGGCAGGATTACGCTGATGCCATGTCCCTGGAAGAGAACACAAACAGGATATCAGCAGACTATGTCAGCAATATATGGCACACATACTATACATGATACTCAACTGTAGTGATATACTACTACTCCCATATGTAGCATGTGTGTGTCTCTTGGTAGATACACAAGTACATGGCCAGATATCAGTGCTCAGCCAACACCTGTGCAACAATACCTGCCACATTCCATACAACATAGTAGCATGCCCCATCGGTCAGCACACTGCGATGGGTCCAATGCACAACCTCACTCTGGGGGTTCATACCAAGGTACTGTATGTGGAATTCCATCCACTAGTGTGATCTGGACACAAGTTACTCGGCCTGGATATACATATCCCACCACCACCACCACCAGCACAGTAGACTACTTTGATATGTATGTGATTAGACAGTTATTCACTTGTTAGGACTGAGATGGTATCCATGCAGCCCACTGGGCCAGTGGAAACCACAACCCACACTGCTGACCCCTTTGCGAATGCTTCCCATGGACATCCCAAAGATTGCATGGAACATGCACACACATTTCTAACCCAGACCCTATGCACAAAGGTTAGGCATCCTGTCCGGTGGACCCCAGCCAAAGGCAGATTGCATAACGATAGAAGGAGGCTACTGCAGGACAGAGCAGATTCACATTAAGGGAAGGCATCTGTGGTCAGCACTGGTAATAAGCTACGGTCTCTCATAACAACATCCACGGCCTACTCTGGGAGGGAAATGGCCACGAACACTATAGATAACCACAAGGCCTTCTTCAGTTATGTTACACATATGGACCAAATGCCTCAGATATGCTCTGAGTTACTACACACCTACTTAACATTCACGAACACACAGATATTGGCAACATTCTTGCAGACAGGTTTGGTGCACGATCCCCCTCCTTCTCCCCACACTTAGAAATACTTATCACAGCTGAATGTAACCTCCCTATCATCTCACATGTCCAGGTGAGGGCCGCCTCAGCAAAGCAGAACACACAGCATCAATGTGACCTGATGGTATCCCTGGATGTGTGATACGTGAACTCCAAGAGGACATACAACCGCATATAAGACTGATATTTAACCTTGGCATTACTACGGATATGTACCTGAACACTGGCATACAGCAACAGTGGTCCCACTCCACTAAGGAGGCACCTCTACTGACCCTGGGAACTACCGCACCATAAGCTTAACCAGCCTGGTCTGCAAAGCTATGGAATGATTCAGTATGGGACGCATATACAGCGATATTGGGTACCTGCAGACACTTGTTCCCAGCCATTTTGCCTTTGTGATGGGCTGATCCTGCCTTTTGAACCTGGTTGACCTTTCAAAACAGTCACTACAGCCATTGATGGGGGCAACGCAATCCATACAGCCCACCTGGACTTGCCTAAGGCCTTCAACACAGTACTCCACTCAGGCATCATAGACAAGCTCATTAGCTTACATGTTACTACATATGTCACATGATGGGTTGCACACTGGTTGACATACAGAATCCATAATATCGATATTGCAGGAGCCATGTCAGACTCAATGCCAGTCACATGTGGTATCCCACAGGCCTCTGTCCTAGGACCCCTCTTGTTTGGCATTTATTTCCCAGATGTAAAAGCAAACATGTGCGGGTTGTGGATGACAAAGTTCCCAGATGACTGCTAACTAAGTGCCATAGTCGTTACACCAGTTGACACGCACATCCTACAGACAGGCCTCACTGCAACGGACAACTGCTGCCAGGATCATGGCCTAACACTGAATGACATGTAATGTATAGTCATCCTCTTTGGGTGGAAATAAGTGCACACAACATATCACATGGACATACCTATAGATACAGACCTATGACACATATGGAGGGTTCACAGTATGCAGACTATTAACCTGTTACTTTACATTACCTGTGTTTGTCGCAGCTGGTTGTGTTACCGCTACTACAGCTTCCTGCTGCTGCTGGCACGGCTTGGTACTGTCACTGCTGACAGCTTCAACTCAGTTTGTGTACCATGTGTTGTTTGTGTTGTTATTTTATTTTATTTTTTTCTCTCTCTCTCTCTCTCTCTCTCTCTCTCTCTCTCTCTCTCTCTCTCTGTCTGCCTCCAGACAGTGCAATAAACGTATTGTATCTGTGGAGTGTGAGTACAGGATGCTTTTGTAGGTATCTGCATAAGTCCATGTGATGGCCTCTGCACCAATTGTAAGCCAGCATTTGCTAATTGCATGCAGCCAGTTGTGTACTGATTGCAGTTCTCACTGTGATTTCAGGACAGTGCTATAAAAGGGTATGTGAGATAGGCGTTGCCCTTTCAGATTGTAAGGGCGGGGACCATGCTGGTATGCTGTGGACACTGTTCTGTGAGTGTAAAGGTTAGTATCTCTCTCATGATTCAGGCTGTGTTGTAGATTCACATTTCTCCATTCCTCCCTCCTATTTCCTGTAGTAAGTGTGTATGCACACTGACACCTACAACTATATATATATATATATATATATATATGTAAATATACATACATTTATATTTGTACATTAACTGACATTATTACCTACTAGCTACCAACTAGCATGGCTGTTTCTGTTCACACACTACTATTATGGAAATCCACTAGTTTTGACAGTAAGTATGAATGACATGCTTTGTGTACTACACATCCTATATTCCCTTTACATTCATTCCTACTATTACATGATATATTTATTTTAGCACAATGTTCTTGTATAAGAGTCATGGCTTAGTGGTAGGTCATGCAGACTACTGTTTCCAAGGTCCTGGGTTCGGGACTGACAGTGGGATTTTATTTAGCTTTTGAACTGACTACAGGACCTGTCAATCAGAGTGACTAAGGCACTTTTAAGCAGTTGTA
Source organism: Protopterus annectens (assembly GCF_019279795.1). Classification (NCBI taxonomy): domain Eukaryota; kingdom Metazoa; phylum Chordata; order Ceratodontiformes; family Protopteridae; genus Protopterus; species Protopterus annectens. The sequence goes on along the minus strand of NC_056731.1, from coordinate 1,713,191,630 downwards.
ACCGGGTTAGCGCTGGATTTGCGCGGAGCTCCCGCATGCGCACTGGCGTTCAGCTCCGCGCACACCCGCTTACAACTGCTTAACAGTGCTTACTCTGGCGCACACCTGCGCTATTTTCTTTGAAAGAAATGAAAATGGGGAGACAGGAAAGTGGTGAAAAAGGGGTCACAAAAAGGGTAAGGCAGTAGGGAAACCAGCTTGGGTTTTGCAGGAGGGATGTAGGTAAGGCCCATAGCTGCCCATCTCTTCATCAGCAACAACTGTGCATATGTATGTAATTTGGTGTGACATTTGAAACCTTCCACCCCTGAGAGAGGTGTCAGGACAACAATAATACTTGTTGTACAGCCAATTGTAATTGATAGTTTCCATGTCCAGCAGACATGTGTGCGGAATGGGCAGCTATGTATGGGGCGTAATTTTTTTGTGGGTACAGAGTGCCCTTTTTTTTTTTTCATTTGAGAGTGGTATGTCAGGTGAAGGAAGTCGGTATAGCTGGGGAGGTAGGTTGGGTAGGTCAACAGACAAGACAAACAAGACGCATACAGGGGCGGTGTATGACACGTGTGGGGGGGTTACACAATTGACGGGGACGGATGTTTGGATATCCAGAGCCCATGAGCCCACAGATGGCAACAGTGGAACTGATATCCCCACCCATGGGCAGTTGCCACTGTTCCTTCACTGCCCAGGACGGGGCTGTGCTGGGGGCTGTGTAGGCCGGGCAACAGGCATGCCTGTAAGTTGTGCCACCTGTGCCTCAAGCTGGTGTAGGGGCCCAAGAACAGAGTCCCAGATCTCCCTATGCACCACAGTCCGGACGCTATGGAGGGTGAGTGATGGTTCTCCTCTGGCCACAATTGCAGAGGGGGGACGGGCCCCAATCCCTGCAGCGCTTCCACCCGCAGGTGGCACAGGGCCACCGGAGGAGGGTCCAGACTGGACACTAGTGCCAGGTGCACTCGCCAGCTGAGGTGGGAGAGGTAGGTCCGCTGGAACCCGCCTTCCCTGTCATCCTATGTTTTGCATTATGTCATGACAGTTTGGGTTAGTAACATACAATACCATTTGCAATTAGTTGTAACAGCATGCATTAGTATTCCCATTAACCAAACACCCAGATATTCACACCATTGAGCAGCGAGCATAACACATGCATAATTTGAACAGCAATACACAGTCCAACAACATGCAGGGTTGATTGATGGCAACAGGCCATCAGGTTTGGATGTATGAACAGGACAGATGCATCAATGTACATGCAAATATTTATGACCCAACAGGACAAATGTCCAGGGGTGTTAATTGTGATTGCACATACCAATTTCACGTGGAATGGATTATATGTGGTTATAGGGTGGGGTGAAGAAAATAATATTAACACCTTCGAATACCAATACATATGCTGTACATTTCTAATAGCTGCAGATATATACACACTACTGTTCTAACTACAGTTTCCTATATGATAACTACTTCAATTTGGTGATAGGACTGTTACTGCTACATCAATATACATTTTATTGTTCTTCATACACGTTCATATTTGGCTTTGTTCAGCTACATCATCCTGCTACATTTGCTTTATATAGCTATAGACAACTGTGGATGTTTGGTATTTCAGACAATCATACTATCTGCATATTGCAGACTGAGAGCAACATATCCAGATTTTGGGATACACATTCCAGCTGCAGCAACACTTTGAACACATTTCGCAGTTTGGTTCTACTTGTCACATTCATTTCATTCTGTACTGCCTGCAGTATACTTTATTCAGGGGTTATTACTACTTTATTGGTGGATTCATAACTCTTTCTCACACTCTCTCACTTGTTTTCATTTTACTATTCAGGATGGTACTTACTTCTAGGCTTTATTGACATGTTTTACCTGTAGTTATTACAATCCTTTCCAGCAGTCTCACTTCTGTCATGTTTCAGTATTTCAACAGGGATATATGTCACACATGTGATTTGCTCATCTTCTGCAGCTGTACTTTTCAGCCTGCTGCAGGTTGTGTACTATTATATTACAGGTGGGGCATCTTTATTTCAGACTTTATTTCAGACATTTTCATTTTTCTGTTTGGATTACAGACTGCAACACACTTTTGTAATCAAGCAATACTTGCAAACACTCTTACACTGTTACTTGCACATTTTATTACTTAGTGACTACACTGCACTCTTTTGCTAACTGTCATACTTTTATATTTCTTTACAGTTACTGGGAGTGGATTACTGACCTGCCTGGTGGCGCAACCGCACCAGCCTATCGCCATAGGCTCTGCGGTTCGCAGAATGGACATCTGCAGCTGTAATATAAATGAAGTAATATTGGAATACACATCTCCATATCAGCTAGTTTAATTTCTTACATACATAATTAAATGTAACTTACTCAGTAGTGAGGCGTTGGGCATTTGCCAGGCCTCCTGGATCCAAAGGTTCAATTGGTCCTGCTTATGTCTCTTCAGGTCCACATGGTGGTGACGGACCTGCTCACCAATCCTTGGAATCCCTGTGGCACTGGTGAGATCATGAGCCAACCGGTCCCACGCCTCAGCCCTATATGCTCCCCACAGGACCTGGCCCTGCATGAGATGGGCCTCATGATTGTGGACTAGAAGCCAGACCATGTATCTGGACTCCTCAATGCCCCACCTCTGTGATCGAAAGCAACTACCCTCACCTACTCCTGACATTCTGGCTGCAAGTTAGTTCTACAATCGTTTATGCTGTGTATTCCCGCCTATGGGGCTTATATATGCCGTTTTTCCCGCACTTATCTGTGATTGGCCATTTTGAAATTGTATCAACTTCACAAAACCTGCTTTGTCATGCTCCACTTTGCATTCATTCCTATATATTTGCTATTACTGCATTTCTAGGTACTGCTGTCATGGCTTAGTGGTTCAGTACCTTGACTATGGTGCATGGTATCCTGGGTTTGAACCTGGCCACTGCTTTTTATATTTTATGACTGTCTAGACAGGCTAGGGGGTGTGTCTGTGTAAAGGCAGTTTTGATACAGCTTGCTCAACATTGCCCGTCGGTTAGCTTGTTGGCGTGGTGCGCAGCTCCGCGCAAATGGGGTACGCTGGTTTATGCTTCATTTGGCTGTTAGCACACATATTACGCTCAGCTCAGCTAGGGGCACACAGTTTCAGCGTGTTAAACCACTGCTCACCTACGGGCACTCATTTTACACCTGTTAAACCACTGCTCATCTACGGGCAGATGCACTCACCTTGTTAAACTGTAGCTCAGCTATAGGCACATCTCGCATTTTTTATTGTTTTGTTATCTCACATTTCTTCAAAATATATGGACTATTTCATTACATTTTACATAAAATATAATTTTATATGTGTACATATTTGTCAGGGACTTGTTTCGTGCTTATTTTACTAAAAATAAAAATTGATGTTGTGGGGGCTCGAACCATGACTGCCTGCTCTTCAGCCGACGTCTCTACTGCTACGCTATTGCTTCTTGGCTTACTTTGCATATTTAGTTCTTATATGCTTTTCCACTGACTGCTAACTGTGGCTAAGCTATGGGCACACCTGCGCAAACGAGCGCACTCACGGGCAAACATCTTTACGATTTAAAAAAATATATAACATGTTCATTTATATATTTTATGTTCATAGTCTGTGGGGACATGTGTTGTGTTGTGTTTATTCACATTTCCATGGCCTCTGTCGTGGGTGTTTACTTTGGGCACTTTTACTCTTCTGGGGGCGTGTCCGCTTGCAGGGCTCGGCCTACGGACACGCCCCCTACTGTCTTCCACGGACCGTGTTAGCCTTAGGTGTGATTCAGCATGCCCTCATGCATATGCATGACATGCTGATGTCACACCGTTTAACTGCAGCCTCCGTGTAAGCCTTGTATCTCTTACACAGAGGCTTCGTGAATCCTGTCCATTATAAAGACAAATAATAGTAAAATAGTAATTTCCTAGCTCTTTAAACATTCTGATATCGCAAAATGTTGACAGTAAGCTATTTTAACTGGAGGACTAAAACATTTCAATACTTCCTTGTGGATATACATTTTTAGTTAAACTATAGTGTCAAGAACTGCCTTTGAAATCTATGCATTAATTCACTACTTTCAAGTCATTCATTTTACAGTTCAGATTGTATTTTGTCAAGATGTCAGTAACATTACAAGGGCACATTTAATATTTAACCTGTATTTTAAATGAATAGCTATCAGTTGCCAAGTGAGTTTGTACAGAATGTGAGGTAACTGCAAAGATAACATGTTGCACAAAATAATATGTATCTTTGCATGTGCTGTAGAGACTGTCAATTTCAAGTAACATATAAAATGTAACCTTTACAGTGCAGACAGCTTGGGGAATCAGCATGTTAAACTGAGTAATACTTTTTAATCAAGCAGCTACATTTAAGTGCACATGTTGATTGGGAACAATTCAGTTGTGTTTCCAGGAATATGCAATCCTATGAGGATAAATCATAAAATATTTACAAACATCCCTATTATGTATTCATTTTACCTTGCTTGAGTTGTATTTCATTTTAATAACTAAGCAACATTACTTTTTCTTATTATTTGTTATCTGTTAGGCAAATGCACCTCACAGGTTTACAGTGTCCTTAGAAACTGCCACAATTCCCATTAATATTTAATTTGACTCTGATTGATGTTTTTAATAAATTTCATTTATCGGCTTCGCAAGTTAGGCAGGAATTGAATCTTCCTAAGAGTTATATGGTTGTCAGGAGACAAATCAGAGAACTTGCTCTGAGTCATTTTGAAAACTTTAAACCGGTAGTCGGAATTGTGGATAAATGCTCTGAATTGTGGCAGGCTCTCCAACAGGAAGTCAAATTTATAACAACAACAAATAAATTAATTAAAGATTTAAAATTCCAGGATAAAATTCTGTTGTCAGGGTATTGGGTAAACAAAATGACAGTAGCAGATAATCAGGTATTAAAAGCAATTGATTTAACAATAAAATCGGTCTCTTTTCAAAAGTTGATGTATACGCAGTTGATGATTTGGAATAATGCTTATTATACTCGTCTTAGGTTACATAAATTTAATCCTAGGAATTCTCCAACTCGTCCATATTGCACAAATCAAACGGCGGATCTTCTTCATATGTTCTGGAGCTGCAAGTGTATATATAAACTTTGGAACTCTCTTAGAACACAACTACAAAAGATGGGTTATCAAAGTTCAACGTTATCATGGGAATTTATGATTTTACATGTTCCTCCAAGAGAGCTCTCTAGGTCACGGACTATAATATGTATGAATATTTTTTTGCTGATGAAGTTATATATAGCTACAAATTGGTTAGAACCAGACAAGACATCATGGGATAATTTCAAGCTTGTGGCTATAAAGCATATATTAGCACATAAATTACTCCTGAAGCAAAGTAACAAAAATATTAATAACCCGAAAATATGGGAAAAGGTTTTTAATATTATATTAGCATAATACTGTTATTAGGATATTAAAGTTTGGATGTATATGTGGAGGAAACAATGTTTTGAAAACATGTATGATATGTATGGACGCAAAGTACTTCTACAAATGTTTTGGCTTTGTTTTTCTTCCCTTGTGTCTTCTTTTTTGGAATAATGACGAATTTTTATATGGAAGCATTTTATGTAGATATTGTATATAGTTTTGATAGCAATAGTAGTGAATTATATGTGTGATTTTATTGTATTTTGAAAATATATATCAATAAAAATTTATTATGGAAAAAAAAAAGAAACTGCCACAATTGTTTACTGTTGCTATGGCAACACAAATGTAGCAGTTTCTGAGCAGTGTGTGTTAAAAAAACTGAAGTAGTTCACAGGGCAAATAGAATGTGAGGAAAGCTTCACTTCTCTTAACCTTGAAGTTTGTTGACTTACTTTGAGATTTGGCGTCCTCTTTTGATAGTTTTACTGCTGTGTGTTCTAACTTGCAGTTACATTCTGACTTACATTATTAGACAGAATAAGTTGAATATATATATTTGAAAATTATAAAAACCTAGATTAAGCTAGATACCATTTATGTTGGGATATATATGTGGCATACATTAGGCTTTTGAACCCAATGCTTTGTTTTGAGTTTTTAACAGGGAATGGACAGTGCACATTACAACTTATGGGACTAAGAACCCTACATTGTTTATAGGCAGGCTTTCTAGGGAATGTGGTGAACTCCCTCATATATGCAAGTTGTGATTCATGATAAACACTGATTACAACTTAACCTACAGTAGCAACTATGGCTTTTTGAATTGCTATATAGGACATTTCAACTCTGTTTTTGCTTTTTATCAAAGCTATATGTATGCGTCCTGGATTTTATATGATAGGATATAAGTGTTGTTGTTGGGAACAGGCATCTTTGGTAAATCAATAATCCTTGGATGTTGCTTTTTCCTCATTTAATAATTGTCATTTGGGAACTGTGTGTAAGTTGGTTTGGGCTTCTCTGCATCATCCATTTTTCTATAGACAGAGGGTTATATTACTTGGATAGTTGCATACACACAAGGGACCTATCTAACTCTCTCTGACCTAAATATCTTTTGATTTCTAATCTGACTTCATCTACCATGCTCACTTTTCCTACTATAATCCTTACCCCTACATCTATCCTAATCCTCATTCTACTTCCTTTGTATCACGCCTCCTCTTATACCAACTTCCACCTACACCCTATACCTCCTCCTCCACACCCCCACCTCACAAATCACTTCCACAATATCTCTGCCTCTTTATCTCCCTCTGATCCCATCCTTCTCTTAAAAGTAAAACTCTTCCGAATCCCTACTAAATTTTACAAATCCAAACCCACCCCCTACCATCCATTCCTAACCAAACACAATCCTCACAAACTTATTCCCCTTCTCTCTTATGTCTGCTTAGCAGGCGACATTCATCCCAACCCACGACCAAACATTTCTCTAACAAACAACCCTAGCTCCAACAACAAATCTGCCAGTAAATACCTTAAATTCCTCACCATCAATGCCCAAAGCTTAGCAAATAAGCTTACCCTCTTTCATGCCTGGCTCAATCATAATATACCTGACATTGTAGCCATCTCTGAAACCTGGCTAAAACCACACATAACCGACTCCGAATTCCTTCCCCCGGCTATCAATCTCTCCGATCCGACTGCCTAAGTAAAAGAGGTGGTGGTGTAGCTATAATCTACTCCAATCATTTGTCCATCACTCCCTACCCTAACCCTATCCCTTCCTTTAATAATGCTGAACTTGTAACTGGCCTTCTAAAATTAAACGACCATAAAAATATCTGCATCATCTCCCTCTATATTCCTCCTGGTAACAACACCAATACCCTGGAAGACATCCTCTCCTGGACCTCCTCTAATATTAAACTTGAAAGCTATATTATGGGTGATGTAAATACTGACTGGCAAAAAATCATCGATCCAAATCCTACCATTTCAATCAATCTCTTCAATTTCACTCAACTCACTAACTCCTTTACTAGGCCCAACAAAACCAACCCCCCCAGGCTCCATCCTAGACTGTATCCTGGTATCTCACCCTAACAAAATAACAAAATCTGGTGTCACTCCTGACACATTAGGAGACCACCTCCCTGCCTTCACCCATAGAGCTACACCCCTTTTCTCACATTCCCACCAACTCTTACATACTTGCAACCTTGCTAACTTTAACCCTTCTACCTTTTCTGACTCCCTTAAGTTCACTAACAGGATCCCACTAAAAGCCCTACCTTTAGACGATGCTGTTGACTATTTCAATTCTACATTCTTAACTGTCCTAAACTTCCTAGCTCCAATAAAAACAAAAAGAGTTAAAGCTAAAACCTCCCCATGGCTTACCAATGAAACCAAAAAAATTAAAAGAGACAAAACCTGGAAAAGCTATCTCCAACATAAACAGTCTGTATTGTTACTTAAATACAAACAGTGGTGAAACCAAGCTAAAAAACAAATCATTAAAGATAAAAAATCTTACTACATCAAACTCCAAATAAATCATGCAAAAAAACCCCCAAACAATTCTGGAGCTACTAGTAAATCTGAACAAGAAATTTCTGAACTATTCAACACCTTCTTCACCTCTTCTATTGCTGATCTAATCAAGACCTTCCCCAACAATAACCCTCTACCCCCCTCTGCTCAAGCTTCCTCCTCCTCCTCTCCTATACCCCCTACATTTGAACTTAAACCTGTATCCACCTACCTTATAAAAAAGCTTCTCTCCTAACTTAAACCTTGCACCAATGCCCCGACAACATTCCTTCCTCCTTCTTAAAAATTGACTGCGATGGTATTGCTCTCCTATCAGCATCCTGATAAATAGATCACTGCTTGAGTCCTATGTACCCATACTATGGCGCTCTGCATTTATTCTACCACTCCACAAGGGTGGTAAAAACTGTAATGTTTCCAATTTTCATCCTATAACCATCCTCTCACCAATCTCTAAACTTATTGAAAAATGCATACACCTGCAGCTCATGTCATTCCTTATTGAACACCAGCTACTCTCTTCTACCCAACATGGCTTCCGCCCTGGACACAGTACCAACATAGCCCTTCTATCCTTCTTACATTCTGTCAATCTAGCTCGAGACTCTGGTAACATAGCTTCAGCTGTGCTACTAGACTTATCTAAAGCTTTTGATACTATCTCCCACACCCATCTATTAAATCATCTATCGAATCTCTACATCTCCCAAAAAACTCTTTCCTGGTTCTCCAGCTGTCTTTCTGACAGGTCCCAAGCTGTCAAATGGGGCCAGGCCTCCTCCATTTTCCTCCCCACCCCTACAAGAGTACCTCAAGGTTCTATACTAGGCCCTTTGCTATTTAAAATCTTTATTAACGATTTCTACAAAGCCATACCCAATACCAAAATTGTCCAATACGCAGACGATTCCACTTTGATCTGCTGCGCCTCTAACCTATCTGATCTTCAGTCTCTAACTCAAACTGCCTTCTCAACTACTGAAAACTGGATGCACCAAAACCACCTCTCACTTAACGCTAACAAAACTAAGATTCTTCTATTCACTCCCTCAAAACCCACTCCCATTGATAAAAACTCACTTCAAATTACCAGCCTTAACAATTCCATTATCAAAGTCGTTCCCTCTGCTAAACTCCAGGGGGTCACAATCGACGAACACTTAAAATTCAATACTCACATCCAACTTAACATCAAGAAAACCCACATAAAACTCGGCCTACTCTACAGAAACAACCACTTCCTCACTCCCTCCACCAGACAAACTTTGGCCACTACCTATCTCCTCCCCTCTCTTTTGTATGGTGCTCCCCTGCTTACCAATCTATCTTCCACACTCACCTTCAAACTGGAAGTGTGCTACAACAAAATCTCCAGATTCGCTACCAACGCAAAATCCTCCCCCATCACTGCACCTCCCTACACTCTTTAAATTGGCTTGAACTCCCTAATCAACTTGACTGCCTCCAAATCATTACAGCCCACAAATTATTATTCCAACCTACTAGCTGCCCTGCATTATTTAATATCCTACAACCATATACCCCCCTTAGACCCCTTAGATCTACTCACCAAAAACTTATAATCATCCAAAAACCCAAGCGCCCAACTGGTCAGCTTCTACTCTCCTTTTCCCTAGCCAAAAAATGGAATGCCCTGCTCTCTACTCTGAGGACCTGTGACAATCCACACACCTTCAAAACACAACTTCATTCTTACCTGTTTCTTTTACAGGAAATGTAACTGCACTCTTCAACTCATACCTCCCAAGCTCTGCTCCTCCTTCTCTCCTGGCTAATCTTCATACTTTCCTAATTTCTCTCATATACTTAGATTATAAATGTAACTAAACAGTAACATCCAGCCATCATGCTGTATGTCTGTGTTTCTCTTGAAAAATGTTTAATAGTTTTGCTGTCTTTGCTGAATGATACCTATTTTGACTGTAATACTACCTGTTGATTGTTATACTACCTGTTGATTGCAATGCAAATATTTTTCTTGTAATTCTCTATGTAATATAACTTTATATTGTGGAGCTTTTCTCCCCGGGCCTCCACTGAAAATGGGCTCTCGAGTCCAGTGGTCACCAAACTGGAATGAATAAATAAATAGGTTTAAGTAGGTTACGAATATCAAAACTTTCACAACCTTGCAGTAGCTAGGTACAATGAGGCCGTGTTTTCATGTTAGGGTCTCTCTGTACTTTTTTCTTAGGACTGAATGAGACTTCAGTGAAGAATACACCCCCACTGATCTGAGTGTACGTTTTTTACATTGTAAATTTGAAATGTAAAGTTGTTCCGTGAAATCCCTGTGCACCTGCTAAATCCCCATTGCAGGTGAATTTCGCTGTGCTGTCAGTGTTCGCAGACGAGTTACAGGTAACTTGTATTATGAGACCAAACCTCTGTAAATCAAACAGTTCAAGTGGAAGGGTAAATGTACTTTGTTTTTCAAGAACTTTTAGACCAAATTGTCTTGGGTATCTGATGAAGCAAATGCTTATGTTGACCTTCCTTTTCTAAGTACCCTACCTGCCCTGTCAGCTGCAATTGAATGAACAGCAAATTGGTATTATTCTTGTTCTTAGCACAATGTACATTACAGAGACAAGTTTGCTTAATGGGCATAATGCAATACGATCATCAGACTACTACTTCATCAGTCTAGTTTTTCATAAACATAGACGACGACTCTTGTTAGAAAAAGGTTATTCATTTCCCCAAAAGATTCAGAGTATTATTCTTTTTAACTTTCTTTCTCCTGCTAAAATTTAGTACCACCTCGTAACTGGGCATTTTGTCCTGCTATACAGAGTTATGCGATTTTTCTTCAGAGATAAAAAGACGTAAAAGAAAACTGGGTCAAATAATAATGATGACAACTGAAAATCTGCATTTTAAACATTTAAGACACTGTTACAATGTCAGCGGCTAATATGAATAGTATGTCAATCATACCTCATTACATATGCAGGTTTGAATGTCAATCATCCGCACCATGCCCACTCCTGCGCGAAACTCAGGGTGAGACAGCCAAGTATATTATCACCCTTATTAACTTCTAGGCAGTATAAAAGCAAACTTTGAACAATGTTATAATAATGTGGCTAAATTTGCAGCAAATTCCCCTTTCAGAACACAATACCATACAGCAGTGAAAGCCTAAATTGGATAGAACTACCCCATCAACTAACATATACAGAGCTTCTTCCCACCTACAGCATTATGCAGCAATCATCTGCTTGTCGAACACTAAATACCATTCTATGCAACTATGTTTGTACTCCTTCATTATGATTCAATGAGGAAAACCCTTTCTGTCCACATCCCTATCAAATCTGCAGGGCATGATCTATGGTTATACCATGTTGCTAAGGACTAGGTCTCCTTGCCTATACCCATCAGATCAATACCCTCCCTCTAGTCCTTCAAAACCATTCAGAAATAGTTCTTAGCGAAACTCTGTCTTGTTTTTTGCCCAACCTCAGGATAATGATATTCCTAAATATGATCAAGTTCCTAAACATACCTTATACCTCCTTACTCACCCTTTTCACTCACTTCCTAACTTTATCTAGATAAAAATGGACACCAACACAGTTAGACTTTCCCGGTACTCAAGACATCAGTAAACAAATATCTTGTTTTACCTTGTCCTTACAAATGTTTCCCCTGCCTACACTCCACTAATGTAATATAATATAGTACAATACAATATGATATACAACTTCTGATTACAACTACCCAATTGAAAACCAAGAAAAAAATTACAGTCAGATAAAGAAATCTGTGGAAATAACTGGCCACACACACCACAAGAAAAACTACTTCATACTGATCAACTATGCCTGATTTTGCCTCAAATTATTACCCTTCTCCTTATATAAAATGTTTTGATTTTTTGGTAAATCCATGTTGTTCAAAATCTGATTGTTCTCCTACAAATGTGAATTAGGGTAATATTTAAAAGTTATACACGATTTTCAAATTGTAAAGATTTAGGTGGTCATTGGTCTAGTATAAAAACCCATGAATCTACTAGCTAACCTGTAGCATCCTTCAGTTGGCTTGTAAGCATGTACCAGAATGTCTCACTGGAGCTATGTTGTTGTGTGATGTGGACTGTTCTTTCAGTTGAGTCAGCAGAAAGGCCTACCCAGTATCTGAGCAATAAAACATGGCCATTATAACTTTCACATACAGCACCAAGAGGTGAAGTGACGATTCTAGTTTCACATCCCCTCAACAAAACTAATTCTAAACTTATTGCCACTATCCACAAAAGGAAAACGCAATAAATATTGTATAAAAATTACATAACTACTAAGCCACACTAAAACCTTCAACAATGACCACATCTTCTCAGTTGAGCTAAAATCCTGCAGAGCAAAGCAAAAAGAACCTGGTAAACCTCCTAGAAAACCAGACTCGCAAGCAATCAGTGAAAAAAATAATCAGTTAGCAATGGACATAACAATCCTCCATTAACACAAACACACACTGAAATTACCGCATACTTAGAGTGCAGGAAAACTTGCAGCCTGTAAAGAATTAAACCTGTAATACAAAGACTTACACTGCATAAATCATGCAACATGGAAACAAGAAGGACATCAAATACATACTCTCCAGTTAAATATATCCAGTAATGAAAACAAAACACAAGAAATGACATCAGTAACATGCAGTTTAAGTTAGAATCTCCCAAACATAAAAATGTTCACTTACCTGTAATGTCCAAGTGTGTAGTCTAAACAAATCCTGGGGCCATCTCCTACAATGCTGACTGCTTCTCCAGATGACTTGCACAGACTCTACAGAACAGCTTAACCAGCAGAGTATCACCATTATCTATAAAACGTACTCCAAAATTCAAGTCCCCTACAGCAAATCATGACAGTCATTTATAATCCCACTGTCACAAAGCAGAAAAAGTAAAAGTGTCAAACAGTAGTAATTGAATAAAAAAAAGGCTGCACTAACCTCTTGTTCAACCTTCCCTTATGACTGTGAGTTCCACAACTAAGCAGAATTCTTTAGAAAGTGACACGCATATTTCATAAAACAGCATACCCACCCCCAAACAATTAAGCCAAGCCTTGTCTGTCCACATGATGCACCTAGACAATATTTGAGTTTACTTCTTTGTAATGAATGCATGAATAGATTACACTGGTCAACACATTCAGGAAAATGCGTACATTGAAATGCATAAGACATTTGTAACAGCTCAGCATTTAAATGTCTCATTTAATGAAATGAAAGTCAATACCAAGCCAGAAACCAATGCACGTAGCACCTCATCAAGTTGAATATGACCATTTACACCTCTGCTGGCACCCATTGTTTAACCCAGTATGTTCAAGATCAAAAACACTTAACAGAAAGCCAAATTTTTTAGAATAATTAACATGTAAACCAGTTGACTCAGGCTTCTCTTACCACAAACTGAAAAATATGTAACTATTTTTTATATATTTACTCAATGTTTTAGTTAATATAACAAACTTCAATAAATTGAATTTTCAGTGGAGATTGGTATCTGCAGAAAATGATAATAAAGCTACACGTAGAGTTTAAATAATCCTATTTATATGCTTGTAACAGATGTAAAAAAAAATAACTTCAGTGAAAATCAGGGGAGGCACAAGAGGAGAGCTGAGAAACGCAGGTTGGCATGAGATGAAACACATTCATTTTAATGATGTGCTTCTCCTGCAAGAAGCAAAACCTCTACATGCATGAGTAGGGTTAAGCTTACAGAAAATGGCATCTCAAGATGGCCTAAAACACAAAAGCAAAATGTGTATTAAATTATTTTGACTTGCATACTTTTTTGTTGTAGTCATATAAACATGTTGTGGTCTTGAAATGTACTCAAGTGCACATACTATCTGTAAAAATACCATGCATATACTTTTTGTCCAAGTCTTCTTGACACACTGTAAAAGATCTCAGCCTTCAGTGCAGACAAGACTGCTCACAAGTCCACAAGATATGAAAGGGAGATGGAAAGAGTACTTCAAGCAGCTTCTAATGAAGAAACTACACAGAAGCTCTACTTCCCCAGACCCAGCCTACAATGATAGAGGAGCAGTAGCCCACCGTGGAAGAAGTAAGAATAGCTCTACGGAAAATGAAGTCAGGGAAAACAGCAGGATCAGTTGAGGTCACAGCTGATATGATAAAGATTGGGTGGCACAGTGGCACAGATGTTAGAGTTGTTACCTCACAGCAAGAGGTTCCCCAGCTCAATTATTGGCTGGGGTGCTTCTGTGCAGAGTCTGCATATCCTGTCTGTGTTTAGGTGGATTTCCTCCAGATACTCACATTGTCTCCTGCATTCCAAAGACATGCAGTAAGTGGATTGGACACTCTAAATTGGTCACATGTGTGAGTGTGAGTGTGATTGCATAGTGTGGAAGAACTACTGCATCAGGGCTAGCCATGTGGCAATGTAAACCTCAGCTCTAGATGACTGTTACTGTTGAAGTGACCCCAGACCCCATGTGCAAAAATAGGAAAAATGGGGGTTATGGATGGTTGGGTGGATATGAGAGAATTGGCTTTGGAGGGTACTCATAGCTATGTGTATCACAGCTGACTGCACAATAAGCATACTAGTGCCAGTGCTCAAGAGGATAGGGTACATTCACAACTGACTTCAGTAGAGAGCTATATAACTTGCATGAAAGTTCTACAGAAAGTGAATGACAAATGAATACACAGAGTAGTAGAAGGTAAGATGGGAGATGAACAGTTTGGATTCAGATCAGGATGCAGGACAACTGTTTCAACAAATAATTTGCAACCAAGCATATGCAGGCAATTGCATGGTCACCATCTTTCAGTAGCAGATAACAAGTACCAGAAAACAAAAATGCAACCATTCAGCTATAGTGATTTAGATATTCTGACCCAAAATGTTCTAACTAACTCTGTTGTCACTCACTAAATTGGGTGTAAGCGCACATTACATACAGGTCGTTTATTTCATCTTGATGATGTGGTATTCGATGATGTCGGGTTTCAATACTCTGAAGTAGACCCATATACATATATATATATATATATATATATATATATATATATATATATATATATATCTATATCTATCTATAGGTATATATAAATATATATATAGATATATATAGATATATACATAGATATCTACACACACACACACACACACACACACGCGCACACACACACACACACACACATACGTGTGCCAGGGCTAGCCAACCAGCAGTGTAAACCTTGGCTTTAAATGTTTGTCACTAATGAAGTGACACCAGGACCCCATCTGCAAAAATGGGAAAAAGGGGTTATGGATGGACACACACACACACACACACAGATATATATATATATATATATATATATATATATATATATATATATACACTAGCCACCTGGTTGGATCTTGTAGACAGTCAGTGGTGAAGTGACACCCTGACCCCATGTGCAGAAATGGGAAAAAGGGGCTGTGGCACACACACTGGCACAGTATACAGCACTGTTGACTCACGGAAGAGGTTCATAGATTTATAGGTTAGTAATAGGCTAACTGCTCTTGTAGGCCAGTTTGAGCCTAGCCAGTCACCCCATGTAAGAATCAAACCCTGCACCTTGTGTCTTCAAGGAAAACACCTTAACCATTATGCCAACCTCCTACCCCTATTCCTTGGTTCAGTTATCAGATGGGGTGCTTTCTGTGCCAAGTCTGCATGTCCTCACCTTTGTCTGTGTGGGTTTCTTCCAGGTACTTCAGTTTCCTCCTAAGTTCCAAAGATATGCAGTAAGGGGACTGGACACTATAAATTTGCCATAGGTGGAGCATGCATTCAGGTGTGTGGTATGAAAAAACAGCCAAGGCAGGGCTAGCCACCATGTGACGTGAAAGTTGGCTGTACCTGATTCTGACTATTGAAGAGACACCTCACTCCCATGTGGAAACATGGGAAAAGGCTTTGTGGATGTATGGGTACAAAGATATATATATATATATATATATATATATATATATATATATATATATATATATATATATATATATATATATATACACACGCACGCACGCACGCACACACATATACAAATATATATATATATATATATGTATATACACAAAATATATATATATATATATATATACAAGCACACACACACAGACACACACAAACACACACACATAGACATATGGATCTTTTGTGTATGATCACCCTAATGTCGTATGTAAAACACTGACAAAATAAGTTTGAGCATACATGACAGTGAAAAAAAAATGATCACAATAATATCAAGAGAGGAAAGCCATTTCTTCTCCCAATATTAAAGCTAACCTCCCATAACACTAGCATCAAAGTTGTATGAATAGTGGTAGTGTTACAGGAAGGTTTTAATTATGTTAACATGTACGGTTAAGCGTGGAGAAAGGGGAAGCAATAGGTGAAGGGTTAGCACCCATTACTAAAAAGGGCAGGGTGGATGTCTAACCCAATGCTGCCCTGTCACCCAGCCCCATCACTACACCTTAACTGCTACTACACAAGAGAGATTCAGACATACAAACATTCATAAATACACACAAGCAACACTACAACTATCCCTTAACCCAACCCTAACCATAAAATGCACAAATTTGCACACAAAGACGGGTCTATATCATATAGTCGAAGTTTCAAAACTTCAAATCATTTAAGGTTGAACCTAAATGATAGAAGTTTCAGAACTTCAAACTAAAAAAAAAAAACACATGGGGGCAAGCCCCCCTGTACCCCCCCACACCACCGCTACTCAAATATAACAACTCCAAGATCTCACCATATTTAACATAAGGGAAATCTTCCCTTACAGTGATCTCCGTCATAAGCTTCGAAGTTTTAAAACTTCGATCTTTAGGGTTTGACCTTTTCAGATTAAAAATTTTAAAACTTCGAGCTTATGATAGGGACTCCACAAAGGCACATCTGTCCTTCCTGCACCCCCGAACCTAACTCTAACTCATATATATCTTGGGGCATTTTCACACACACACACACACACACACACACACACACACACACACACACACACACACACACACACACACACACACACACACTCTGCCAAACCCCACTTACCTGTATCAACATTCCATCCATAGCATTAACACATCCACCATTTGGCCATTTATAACATCGACTGTAAATCACACCTCTACGTTTGTTGAGCAAATATAAGTTCTGTCAAATGCTGAGGAACTATAGTTATTTATTTATTTGACATTTGTTGACCGGGAATGTCTGGCTGAGCTTGCGCCCTTTTTCGGCAGAGGCCTGGGGAGAAAAGCTCCACAAAGTATTACACCATAAAATGTTTACAAACAATACAATATCCATGAGGTAATATAAACATGCATTATAATGCTTGGATTCACAATTGCAACCCAAGAGTTTAAAGGTGTAATTTACAAAAAAAAGGCAATAAAATCAAATGTTAAAGTCTTTATATATTTCCAGTACATAAGGACTTCACAGTATAGAGGGGAAGTAATGAAAATTAACTAAGAGTTTATGAAAAGCTTTTATCCATGTAACAGACACACTGCTTGCATAAGCAGTAACAGCCTCACCCATCAAAAACTAATTTGACGCACTATATAAAGTTAACATCATGTCCTACAGATTAAAAATGCCATCAACTTTCCTTCCTTGCTAATATTTTTATCACTGTACCATCAACTCATACGTTTAGTCAACAACTGTGTAGAACACTGATCAGCAGGGGCGGCTCGTGGCATCAGACTGCAGCCCCCTCAGCTAAAAATCCTTTTCTTGTGTGACACTGTGACAGTAGCAGATGTTTTTTTTTTTGTTTAAATCCAAAATTCGTGTCCGACTGAAGTATCGCCAAGATAAGACTTTAACCGCCTCGGGTTGCGGCAGTTTTAAATAGATTTTTTTTGTTTGTTTTTATTGCAGCCCAGTGGAGTAATGAAGGCATCATTGTGATGCCCAGAAATCTATGCGGTTCCAAACCGCATAGAAGTGGAAGGGGCTCGGACTGCGACGTCTGCAGGCACGTCATGACGTGCTTGCTGGGCTAAATGCTGCTGATTGGTTGTCGCTCTTTTCCCGGGCTTTATGTGCTGGGAAAAGAGCGAGAATTAATCAGTTGTGGGCTTGTGGATTGATTTGTGAATCGTGACTGTGCTAAGGACCGATTTTTTTATTAATAATTTAATTTGGCATTGGATTTTAATTTTTGTTTTTATTTGGGTGGTAATATTTCGTCAGCTGTGCTGTGCAGCCTGTACAAGCCTAGCCTGAAGGAAGAACAGAAGAAGAAAGAAGAAGAAATGAAAAGAAGTTAGAAGAAGAACAGACTGAGTGAAGGTGAAGGTGCAGAACTAAAGTAAGTATTGTAGGCTTGTAGCTCATGATTCACTTTTCCAGCTGCAACATGTACATGATTTTTGATAATATTGGTGGGTGATATTGTCCCTAATAATAATTCCATGTATGGTGATGGGCTTAGAGGTTGAGCCATCTTGTGATATGAGTGTACTGACGATAGAAACTGAGGAAAACCTTGTAATTGTTCTTTGCTTGGCAGCTAAATGTGTATTTGCTTTTTGGTTACTGTATTAGATCTTCATTCCTCCTCACAATGTTGACCGAGCAGCAGCTCTTGTGTGTGTGCCTGTTACTCAGCTTTCCCGAACTGTAACTTTTTTTTCTCTGCAGATCTGACATGATCCAGTTTAACAAATGAAGCATACGAAAGTCATGACACCCCTTGGATCACACCCTTTCTTTGTAAAACATTTAGGGACAAATGCAAAACATTGTCTATAGTTCTAATGTACACGTTCAGTGTTTCTTTAAGCATTCCATAAGACTGCAGTGCATTTGGATGTCATACAACATTATTTTACTTAGGCAGTTGCAGATGTGTCATTTAAGTGAATGGTTGTTTACTTACTTTTTTTCTGGATGCCTGTGCTTTTCAGTCTGGGTGTTTTGTGCCAAGAAATAGAACCTGAATCCATGCCTAAGAGTACATGGTGTCAAACAGGATTGTAGCAGTTACCATAATTCTGAGTTTTCAAAAGTTCTGGCCTGTTTATTGTCTTCTAATTGTCATATATTACTCCATTTTATCTTGCAAAGATTTGGATTTAAAAATTACAACAATGTAATAATGTGATGGAATTTCACTAGATCACCAAAAGCAACTTCTTTTTACCACTAAGCATGCCTATAGACAATGAAGATATGAACCAACAATACAAAAAAATATATATTGTTACAGAAGGCATCAAAATTAACACTGCAATAATATGGAAAATTTAAAACAAAATGTAAAAAAATGCATTAAAATAATAACAAAAATCACATAAATAAACTACATCTCATATGCAGAAGCAGAAAGTATCAATATTATTAGATGAAAGGAAGGTCATGCCTATTAAATTTGGAGGACTTATTTGAGAGTGTCATCAAAGCAGAAGATACTTCAACTCAGCTTCTGCATTATGCATACTAGTCAGACTGCTTTTCCTGGATATTGAATTTCTTCAAAATGGCTAGAGATCAGTGCTGTTGTTCAGTCGTAGTTCTGTTTGATCTCTCTTCCGCATTTAACATAGTGCATCAAAAATCATATTACATCATCTACAGACTTAGTTTAGGGCTTCAGGTAGTCTCCTAGACTTTTTCTTTCTCCTTCTTCTCTGGATATAGACAATCCCCGGGAGTCTTGGTGATATGATGAAGCTTCTTGATAGTGTCTCTGACTGTAAGCATAGTGTAAACCTAATAACCTATGAACTTATAAGGACACATTTTTCATATATATGGTTTGCATACAGAAATATGAAGCATTGACTCTGCATTGACTCTATATTTTAACAGAGCACTATGGCAGACACTGAAAAAACAAAACAAAAAAAAACATATGTTTTAGTTTTATCTCATCATGAAGATGTATACAGTTCAAACCTAACAGCAGAACAATAATTGCTTATTTTACAGGTTTTATTTAATTTTTCAAATCTGAATGTTCTCATGGAGGGCAGAAATTATGACAGTCTCTTGATTTACTGGAAGGCTACTTCTTACTAATTAATTATGTACCAGGAAGGCACGGGTAATGAGCTTATAATGTCCTAGTCTCTGCTTATGTTTATTAACAGCACAAATTCAAGGCATTTTGAGCATCTGGCATACTAAGAATTCACCACCTACCAATTACTAACTGAAATTTTTATCTTATGCTATATACAAGAAGTGAGTGCTATAAGTGATAGAAACTTATGCAACTAGATCTGTCAACTGCTATGATTTAGGTATAGTGATATCATGATTTTTTTACTTTCAGCTTTGCCTTGTTCCTCATAATTATTGATTTTTTTTCTGATTTGTCTTATAAAGACAAACCTGTTCAAAGCCATATACATTATTAAATAACTAAAATAATTAAATAACTGACAATCTCTTATGAAGACTCCTCATCAGTAACTGTAGGTCAAGCATCTAAAGGCTTTCCAGCAAACAATAAGAACATTCTCCTCTTTATGGCCTTCTACTATGATTTTTTTAAGTCTGTTGCTATGAATTTTAATGTACAGCGTTTGAGAGGTACATCTGCTTCTGCTTCTAATAGCAGACATAGATGCAACATAGGAGCTGTTAGTGTTACAGCGGCAGAACCTAATGGCATAGCTCAATACTTTTTACAAACTGTTTCAGTTAAAAAAATGTTTTTCTGTGTCTCCTGTAAAAAGATACTTCAAGATGTCTGACTGTCATTAGCTCTGTATCGTGCATGCAACTCAGTATTGTTGCTGGATATGGAACAGGAAAAGTAGGTAGTACTGCATTATTTACAGCCCTTAAGTCTTGTACAATCCTTTCCTGACTTTTTCACTGGAAAAATAGGAGTACTACAAGGGCTTTTAGCTGGTGTTATTATTCCTTGGTGTATCAGAGACTGAATTACAGGTTTGATTCCCTGCTCTGCTTCTGGTTTTAGTGGATATTGTGGAACTCTACGGAGAGGTTTTTATGGATTTAATTTTATTTTTACTGGTTGTGCTGATTTCAGTATACCTACTTCATTTGCATGCGTAGCCCACAAGTTGGTAGGTACCTGCTGTAGTAACACTCACTCTGCCTGTATGCTTCCAGCAGGCTGTTCCTCAGCTTCTGCTAAAACTGCCAATTCCCCCCTCTGATTCTGTTGGAACATTTATACACACCCCTTCTGGTGTACAGTAAATAGTACAACCCAGCTTACATAACAAATCTCTTCCTAGTAGGTTTACTGGTGCAGTAGTACTCAAAAGAAAAGAATGCTGTTTTTTCAATTGGACCTAAAGAAATGGGGATGGGTTCTTTTTTTCAATCGGACCTAAAGAAATGGTGATGGGTTCTGAAACAGGATACGTAACCATAGTATTTGTTACTCCAACTCCCTTTACTTATGCTCTAATACTGGTATTTGACTATCTGAAGTAATTTTTAACTGACCTACTGGCTCAAGTGTCCACCTGAATTGGGGTTTTGTTTGAATTTATTTTCATCTTAACATAGGGCCCATTTTGATCTATTGGCAGTAGAGGGTTAGGATTCAATTCTGTATTATTTTCTTGACCTATTCAGCATGGAGCTTCCTGACTCCTTCCAATCTGAGGGAGTGGTGGAGGGAAAAATTGCATTATTACAATTTGGTTGCCACTCAGTCTAAGAGTCTTGGACTCTTTGCATTTGCCTGTGTGGGCATTCCCCTCTCCAATGTCCTGCTTCTCCACAATTAAAGCAAGATGTTAGATGCAGCTGGAGGGGGACTGCCAGCTCATTGTTACCAACCAGCTGCACCTTGTTCCCCTCAACCAGCACTTTTGCTAAATCCTCTAGCAATTCCTCTACCCCTTCCCCTGCTTCTACCTCAACCCCTTGGGTTTTCCAGCTGCCTGATTTGTAAAGTTAACAGTGTATCCTTCCTTTGTTTTTCCTGATAATCTGCACAGTGATTTGCAGCACTTAATAAAGACTCTAAGTCATTTCCTTGGCAGTCTATGAGCACTTGCTTTATTTGATTTTGTACAGGGGCTTACAAAGGCTGCTGCAATAGCTGGCTTAGCTTGCTCCTCTGGGTCTGGTATTCCTGAATGTCTAGCAAATACTGTTTTAAGGTGACTCAGTCTGCAGGGGCTTCCCCTTTATTTTGTTTACATGCCTGTATTTTAGATTAGTCAGTCCTAACTTGACACACATCCATAATTTTGTTTAACAATGCTGTTCATTATCTGTCAATGCATCCCCTGCTTTCTTATTTTATCTGAAATAACTACCCTCAGCAGTTGATTTAAATCCGTCAAAGTAGGATTGTAACATTCTATTATAGTTTTTAATTCTTCTTTGAATTTTAATGGATCTTCTCTAATATTTGGACATTTTTTGGACATAGTATGCAAATCAGCAGGGGGTCCAAGGACGATAAACAAGTTTCCTATTGTTAGCCCCCCAAATGTCCCTAAGGTGTGCAATAGATCCCCTCCAGAGGTTGTAATCTCTTGTTGTACCCTGTCATGTGAGCATGTATAGTGAGATACAGGAGTGTCGAATACTAATGCCCCTGTTGGGGAAGTAGAAGCTATCTGAGAAGGATAGGAAGAACCCCCCTCGACTGCAGATACCTGTTCAGAAGATGAAGATTGAACAGGGGAACCATTTTGAGATGTACCAGTATCACGCGGACTGGGTGTCCAATGGACAGTAGAACGAAAGGTAGGGGTCTGAGAAACAGAATCTTGTACAGGAAGTACCTGTACTGGTGCATATGGGGGTGGGGGTGCAGTAGCTACTGGAGGATTATCATCCTCTTCAGAAGTTTTTGCTTTTTGGCCATCCTCAGTTTGTTCCAAACCTGCTAGACAGGATAAAGGGATCCCTTTTTACTGGTCTGTACTGCCATTTTAACCTCTTTTACTTGTTGCAACAATTTCTTAACATCTTGCAACCCTCTTAATGCTGGCTCCTTAAGTGCTTCACTGTACCAAGAATAAAATGCTGCCATTTGTTCCCCACTCACTTTGCGTTTCTTTTCATCCAAAATATGTTTAAATGTGAGCAATTTAGCCTTGTCATAAATTTCATTTAATGGAAATACCCCACCAGCACAATTCTTAGTAAGCTGAAACCAGTCATGCAAATATTTACAACTTTCTTTCCCATAGTTAAAATACATAAAATATGCAGGTGTTCCCTTTTCAGGGATTTGATCTTGCTTGCTTATCTTTGCTCCCATTTTCTTATTTTATAAAGAAGTAATAATAAAAATGTTAGGCTTACCTTACAACTCCGGGATCCTGGCAATTCTGAAGACAGAAAATAACTGTAGTAATCCACACACCATACAAGGAGGGAAAGGTACAAAGTCTGTCAGTGTGCAGCAACAGAGGAGGAGAGGATTCGATTAGCCTTTTCCCACAGCACCCCCTTGCTTTCATCCCTGCGCAAGTTTAAATGTTACAGCTCCAGCATTGCGGTCGGGATAACAAGGCAGATAGGTACTGTGTCCAGAACTGACCACTCTTTCGGACCCTCTGAGGGTACCTTTACACAATCACACTGTTAAGTCCCAGCGTGCTTTTGGCTCATGAATTTATTTTAACAACGCATACCTCTACGTCCTCTATCATGCAGTAAGCTCATGAATTTGTTTTAACAGTATATAGTCTACATCCCAATCATGTTATGGGCTCATGAACTTGTATATTCTACGTCCCAATCATGGGGTGGGCTCATAAACTTGTTTTATAGTCTACGTCCCAATCATGCAGTGGGCTCCTGAACTTGTTTTAACTTTATCTTTAGCTTTGAACTTTTTATTTTCTTTCTTTCATACATTGATACATTGACAAAATAAAACATCTCTCATACTTCTTACCTTTCAATCCTGAGGATACCACCCTCAACACAAGGTGCCACCTTGTGCTAATTTGTCCTTTACTGTATGTGCACATACATTTATTATACTCATTCGCTGTGGGATCCTCCCAGTATTACTTGTATACCTTATAAACAACTCAGTCAAACAAAACATAGCCATGTACTTTCTTTTTTAAACAATTTTAGCAAAATGTAAGAAGAAAAAAAACCACAAACCAACCCTTTCCCCTTACAAAATAACTTCCCTGCCAAGGTTAGTATGTTTGCACACCCTGAATAGCTGCACATCGGAGTCTCTGACTATTTCATACAAAGCAGTCTGGAATTCACAGAAAATCTGTGACGGGCCCTATTCCAGAACTGCCCAGCAGCAATACCAACGTTCAGATCAAGAGAACGGCAGCAAATTGTTATAGTCAAAAATAAATAACATTAAGAATTTAACTTATATGCCTTTAGTCAGGGACAACACTTCAGGATATGCAAACAGAAATTTTATTCTTACAGCACTGGGAGTCAGTCTTCGTAGCCCTTGATAAAGCATTCTCACTTTACATACAAAAAATGTATTTTTACACATTTTATTATCAAACTGGTCATGCAATTTCATTACGTTACGATGACTGTGTCCTATAGAAAATTTTGCAAATGTCCTCATCCCTTGTGATTTTCGTCTCAGACTTCACGTGACCACCGTCTTATATATGATCCACCTGCTTCCAAGGGGTCTTGTTTCTGACACTGGATGTTTTAAACCTGCCCTAGCCCGGATGAGTCAGGCTAATAAATTCCTTTTGTAGTAACTACATGCCTTGACTTCATGCAACACATACAAAAGAATGCAATTTAAGTAACAGCAGTAGCTTATGAAGCTGTATTTTTCCCAGCCCTGTATACAAATTATATTTGCTTTTTAACAATCATATTATAGCATCATTAAACTGAAATGAATATACATTTTAATAAGCCGGTCTTGTCCCATAACATTATCTATATGTCACCTTTATGTCCTACACCTTATGCGGGCAGCACACATGTGACTTAAGGAGCCTATAAGACCTAAAGACTTTGGTACACTGGCTGGATGTTGGGCTATCCTTGGCAGGAGATCCCTTCTCTAAAGAATACTGCAACAGTGATATGGAATGACATTCCTAAACACCTGGGCAGATAATTTGAAGACAGTATACCACCTTACCAAACCACTGTGCAGACCATGGTGAGTTTACAGTTATTTGTAACAACCTGGAAATACACAAATAAATACACAGTCATAAATAACAGAAAAAGTTCCAAGTGCACTTTATTAGTTTATCATTTCAGATTTACATAATACATATAACAAATGAAAGTAGTGCAATAGTACAAATTATGTTCACATTGAATATGGCACATTTCACAATATGGACTAGTCTTACTGTAAGTAATCAACTTCATGACAATGAAGATATCTCTGCTCATTGAGATAGACAGTATCTGCAGCTCAATCAATCCAGGATTTGTACACAGAAAAACAAGTCAGCTGGAACTGTCAGACTATGAAGAACTAGCCTTGCAGCAGATATGTTACATTCAATAAATGAAACTTAATGGATGACAATCAATTTTGTTAAACAAAGTGAATGTAGTTCAGAGCACAAACAACTTGGGGTATTAGCAGATAATGTACAGTACTGTTCTCTACTGCATACAACAAAACATAGTTAAAACACTGCATTAAATAAAACACTGACTGTAATGCTACTCCACAGAAGACACATATTTTAAATTTGTGACAGCCCAATGAAGATTTAGTATGTTTTACGGTATTTTGCACTTGTACTTGTAGAAGAAAATGAACAGCCTAGTATTTTCTATTTTCCAGCTGAAAAGACTAAATCTAAAAATGTCAAGAGGTTTAGAAATCAAGGTCACATATTTTCAACAGCCAAATGGATTTATGACCTGAAGAATAACTTAAGGCAAAAATATCTAGACAGACAGACTTCTACAGTACAAAAGAAAAAAAAAAAACAAAAACAAAAAAACACTGATATCAGAATCCATTTATATTCACATTTTATTAACACAAATTCACTAAGCCTCTATCAGCTCCCTAAAATATCATGTCACATTAATGGGAAAAAAAATACCCATCTCTCTGCACCCTGCCTGTGGGTTGTCATCTCACCATTCACTGTGATGGTGATGAAACTTCCCCTGGCTACAACAATGCATTACTTGCCCCCTTGTGTACTCACCCATAGCATGACTCCATGTATGTGGTTCTTGCAACCTTTCGAGAACAGGTTTCCTGAAACAAACTTCCTCCAATACAACTATTTTCAGATTTCACAGTGTCATACACAAATCATCATACACAAATCATCATTCACACTTCTTTATTTGTAGTTTAATAACTTATCATTAAGGAGATGACTATAAAGTCAATGACACCTTAATAAACTAAGTGCATGACAAATAAAACGTTTGCAGAGAATTGTGAAACTTGCAAAATGTTTGTAAAGAAATGCTAAAGTACCGGTTAGACATTTGCAGGTTACACAAAGTTGTTATTAGCAATGCAAACTGCGAAATACATCAAAACATGGAAATAATTCTTTATTAAAGAACAGAAAGGTAAAAATATGTGGGTATAAGGCTTAATATAAAGAAAATACAAAACTAGGAATCCATGCGGTCATTTTGTCTGTGTATATCTACACAGCACTATCAGTTGGAGGTCCGTCTCTGATGAGACACCTAGCATTACCTGTCATGGCATTTACAGCTGTTAAAAGATTAAGGGTCTCATTATGGTCACACAATGAAGTGCAGTAAAGTGACCTTCCCCAACAAGGTATGCAGTTTCATGTATGCTTAACACTACTTCCATTTGTGATATAAAACAACCCTACAATCTGGAAGGTGCATTTCACTTAAAACTGCTCAGCAGTGCCACATCTTCTTCAAAAGCTTCACTATACTAGTTGAAGCAATACTTTCAGATGCTAATCTTTATTTTCATCTCACTCTTTTTCTTTTCTTTGACGACTGTTCTCACGGTCTACTGCATTAATTTGTTTGATCTCTTAACAACAAAAATGTGATCGTTTCAGATTTCTAATTTCCTTACCTGAATGAAGCAAACCTTTTTCTATTTATTTTGACATTTGTTTGCAGTACCAAAGCTACCTAAAGACATTCAGGGTGTGCAAAATTCCTTTGTTTTTGTTCTGCAAAATAGAAAAATAGTTGGATGAATGGTCTGGTTAAGAGCCATCTCTCAGACAATTAAAGACATGAAGGAAGGTTAGTCCTGAGGGAGACTTTCTCCTTATGGAGTAGTACATGGGGGCTCCCTACACATAAGGGCCTGAAGTTTTCAGACCATTCTAGTAGAAATAACTGGCACCAAAACCAGTGTCATCTAAAAGATGAATTTCACATAAGCTGCCATACTGGTCTAAAAGAATGAAGAGTAGTATTCTCTAGGATAAAATTAAGATCACAAGAGGGTACGTCAGAAATGTGAAGAGCCACCAGTAAAGAAATGGGTGGATTCTGTGAGATACTGCCTGCTATCAATGATGTATGCACTTTGATGGAATATTTGGAAAGACCTTCCCCAAACAGGTGGGAAAGTATTCCAGGAGGGACAGTACTAGGCAAATACTCAGCAAGATCTCTTTAATGAAGCAATGCTCACAGAATGCTTTGTACGTTGAATAGGTGGGAGCTTCTAGTAACAGTTTTGTTTCCCCTCCTTTATATGAACCCCTTCAACAGCAAAGACATGTTGCCGTAGGATTAGTTTTACATCTTCCATGCTGCAAGCCTGAGAAGAGAGAGACAGAGAGAGAGACAGTGGCTATGGTGCAGTACTGATCCCTATAGCTACGTCAGAAAAGTGGCGTTAGCTAAAAGTTCACTGAAGAAGGAAAACTACTGTTTGCTGGGCCAGCAGGTAGCTATACACCTTCCCCCTGCACTTTTTTCTTTTCTTTTTAGGGGAATACTCACATTAATGGATTATATAGCAAGAGATAAATTACTTAATGCTTATAAGAGGTCTTTTTCTATCTTAAGAGCACAAAGCATACTGTTACTCCTCATACATCTGCATTTTATAGTTAATTTCATTTCTGGTTATACATCTGATGCTGCAAGAGATTTAAAAACAAAATGAAGATTTTTTTTTTGTCTATTTTAGTCTCACTGTTGGCTCAGGTTTTTTTTCTTATGACTACACCTACAAAATGACATCAACCTGGATGCTGCTAATAATTTACATCACAAGCAAAGCATACTGGGTAATCAAACCCCCATACTTCATTAGAGGAGGAACAGCTACTTACTATATCATAGTGTTTTAATTTTCAATGTAGGGTGTTCCACCTGTGAGACATAGCTGAGAAACTGTCCTACTAGGTCAATATCCTTTAGACAAACATTTTCTTGATATGACAGTTACTCAACCAAATTCATCAGAGAACTAGACACTAAGTTCACATAACAAAAAAAGACGACAGTGCTTGATTGATGTTATGCTGGGAAAAAGGCAGACAATGAGGTAAGGTGTAGGAATATGCATCAGTAAAAAATACAAATATCACTAGTTTATATTATTTATGACTGACAGTCTCTTGATTACCAATTTATGCAATCCTGATGTGTGTTTATGTCACAGAGGGACAGCTGGCAAACTGGCAACTCAACAAGTAGATTGCCATGGCTGTCCTAGGTTTACCTGGTAATGTCTGACCTCACAGACCTCCATAACAAATGTATTTAATTTCTAAGTACTCATCAATTCCATATTTGGAGCCTTCCCTTCCTATCCCTGACTGTTTTACACCACCAAATGGAGCTTCTGCAGAGGACACAATCCCTTCATTTACACCAACCATTCCAACTTCCAGCTGTTCTGCTACACGCCATATCTGAGCAGGGTCTTGGGAAAAGAAGTAACCTGTGAATACAGATAGAACAATAAAATAATTGTGAATGTAAATAATATGATGAAACAATGTGTGCTTCTAGCAATCAAATTTACAGAATGCAAAAAAAAAAAAGGCTTTTCAGATTTACAGAATATAAGAACTCATGCTCTGAAGCAGTCAATACTGTTGGCTCCGGGGTAAAAATAACTCAGGTCCACCAACATCTGCATGTCCCAGATTAATTATAAGCATGCTATTTCTGAAAACATAAACTTTAGAGTAGATAGTTGGTTAGCACTGCCTTGAAATAGGTTCTTTGCCATCTGCCTCCAAAGTGACAAGTTGTTGCATATGGTAATAATATAGCCTAACAGTACTAGTAGCATTAGTACATAACAGCTTTAGGATAAGTCCATTTACTTCTGCTTTACACTTGTCCTTGGAGGAAACGTAGTGGAATAGGAAAAAATGGATAGTGTGAACTAGGCAAATGTCATCCATCTGAATCATCACAGACATGCAATAACAGGATGATCATCCAGTTTAAAGCAAACCAGAATATACTGGAGTGCAGCCCACTTCTGCAATTACCTGGCCTAACCTGCACCCCTACAGCACAAGTGTAAGTAAAAGGCATTCCGGAAATCATCAGTCGAAGGGCAGAAAATGAGTTAGTAACTAAAGTGAAAATACAGACAGATCTACTACATGAGCATTTTACTGTGTACTGAGAATATTTATTTTGTTTATGGGCCTATATTATATGAACGAATGTTCATAATATTGCGAAAATGCCAGACTTTGAACTTGTTATCCCCTGCTAAATATATATACAAACTCAGAGATCGCATGAGGAAAGGGCAAATATTCCGACCTTCAGTACTACGATCCCAGAAGAAGCACTTCAAGGTCCAGCATTTTCGCTCTCTACAGCATTCAGAATTATGAACATTTGTTCATGTAATATAGACCCTTTGTTTATCAGTTAAATCCACCTAGTCATAATGTCCCTTTGCAGTGGAAGACTGGGGGAGAAAAACTGTAAAATCACAATTTTCACATTCATGCATATACTAAGGCATTATGAGACAGTATACATTTATACATAATAGTAAGACATGGTAGTACAAAGGCTCCTGAGTGTACGTAATACATATCAGAACTATTACACTGTAGGAGTGTTTAAACAATGCTACAGTTTCAGTACTTAGATGGTTCAAAAGAACTTTAAGTAAAGCACTTGTTATGGTAGCAATACTAGTAGGTAATCTAATCCTGGAGTGTAACAGCAACACAGCCAAGAGTTAAGGGGTTATTTTAATTTAGTGTTGAAGATGAGTGGGTTTTCAGTGAAACTAATAGGGAAATGGATAGAGTTCCAGGCCTTGGATACATGGCAGGAATATAGATCATCTCCAGTTTTTTTAATTTCTCCAAGTCTTTTGGGTTTCTAATACCATGACGGGAATGGACCCCATTCCTAAGTCAAAGTATGACTAAAATTCATGAAATTAGTATTGTTTCAATCTTTGATGTCAGCCACCAGAAGTGCTCTTCGCAGCACCCACACTGTACCCACTAATAACTCCTTCTGCAATTCGTACGGGGTTACATGTATTGGTAACATATCTTATGATTGTAGATTTTTTTCTGTAAGACCGGTTGCTCCTACTACTATTGAAACTGGATATCTTTCTTCCACTTTGCTCTCATTTCTGCCTAAAAATCTTGATAATTTATGACTTTGTGTCTCTCTGTATGCAAGACACTGTAGTCACTGGGTGTGGCGATTTCAATGATCAATGCTACTTCTGTCTTCTTTTCATGGACCACTACATGCACTTTTCTAGCATCTACCTTTTGAACTGTTGATAATGGGTGATCCCATGTGATGTAGACTTCATTTTCTATGATGCTCTGTGGCTCATGTTTCCAGTGTTTTTCAGCCAGTTCAATACCATAATGTTTGCACAATCCCCAGTGCAACAGTCTTGCCACATTGTTACGCCTTTCAGTATACAGTCCTTCTGCCATTAGTATGTCACGCCCAGCAACGAGGTGTGCAACTGTTTCCAATTCTGTTTTACAAAACCAATATTTGTCCATTTCTCCCAGATGTTCAAATGGAGTTTGTAAACCAACGTGTACACAACCCACTATCTTGTGCTGCCAATATTAACCTTTCATGTCTTGGCTTGAATTTGCCTCTCCTTAACCATTCCTGTGTTCATTCCTGATTAACATGAGGTTCTTCCAGAAGTTTTCTATACTTACAACTATATTTATGCATTTGCCACATTTCTTGCCTTCTCATCTGGTCCTTCAACTTATATTCTTTCTTTTGTTTTTTGGCACATTCAGTTTCTGCCTGATTTTTATCTACTTCTGGTCTGATTGCCATTCCTGCTTGACACCGATAAGCTTCTGCTAGATTAAGCAGAGAAGTCACCTTAGATTTACTTTCCTCATATTTCAAAACTTTCACTATGTTTGGGTCTTGTGAGGTCAGCAGATATGTGTGGAGTACCATGATTGCAGAATCTATACATGTAATCAGTTTCAAGGAGGCCCATCCCTCCTTTAGAATGGGGAATATATAATGTTGGTACGCACTGATTTTTATAAATCATTTGGTGAGCATGAAGCATCCTTCTTGTTTTCTTATCTAATCTATCCAACACATTTTGGGGCCAGTCAAGCTCTCCAAAACTGTAAGTTAGGACAGGAAAATCAAATTGGTTTATAGCTTGGGTTTTACTTCTCGATGTCAACACTGTTTTCAGGATTAATTTAAGTCTTCTAAAGTTTTCCTTACTAAGTTTTATTCACATTTGTTCATGTTTTATTGTTGATCCTTCATCAATTCCCAAATATTTATACACTCCCTCTTGCTCAAGTTCTTTTATATTACATTCTTGTCCCAAACTTCTGATGCTGCAGTTTTCCTGCTTTAAAGGTTGCTTTTGTACATTTATCAAGACCAAATGACATTCTTATACCATCTGAAAGTTTTGACAACTTGCAGTTGTGCTTTCAATTCCTCATCTGATGAGCTATACAGTTTTAAATCATCGACAAAGAGAAGATGAGGAAACAGCTTAATGGGCTAAGGGCAAGGCAGAATATTAGCGCTGACAGAGAGTCACCCTGGAATATCCCCCTTTGAATTTTTATCCCTGGGATAATAATCTGTCCTTTATTATGGCTTAATTGCAAAATGGTCTGCCACTGTTTCATGGTCACTGTAATGTAGTTGATCAGTGTAGGGTGTTGTCTTATACATTTTTAAGCACTCTTTTATCCATGAATGTGGGATACTATCATGTGCTTTTTTGTAGTCAATCTATGCCATACTTAGATTATTCCCCTGTTTATAGTTCTCCACTATGACTTTTACATGAAAAGAGACATAAAGGAGCTCTCTGAGCATGCAGCCCAGGCCGGTATGATCCTGACCTTGAGTAGCATCTTACCCTCACCAAGAATGATGCCACAATATGAAGACAAGATGATCAATTTCAACAATTGGCTTAAGTACTGGTGTCATTCAAAGGGGATCCAATGCCTGTCAGCTTGGGATGATATGCTCGACAAGCCACGATGCTTCGTTAGGGACGGCTTGCACCTGTCACCCCTGGGCTTTCGGATATTGGCAAAGGCTATTGCTACCCCCATAGTGCCTTTTTTAGGCAAGGCTCAAAAGACAAACCCACCTCCATAGGTATCACAAGGGATAAGAAACTAAGAGTAATGCTACTCAACGTCAGAAGTCTAAACCTCAAGATGCATGCACTCGAAACTCTCCTTAGCATGGAGAACATCGATATCTGTGCAGTAACAGAAACCTGGTTTAGGGCTCCCGAGAGCACCCCAGCACTACCAGGTTATACCTCATACCATGCTTTTCGGCCCCAAAACGTGGACCGAACCACAAAAGGAGGGGGAGTATCGATATTCATCAAAGATACCCACACCTCCAGGTTGGTGGCAAAGCACGAAGCATCAGAGACTATCCATGTGCAACTAACAGTGGGTAAAACTGCCTTCCAGTTTATAGCCTGCTACAGACCACCCTCCCAAACCCAGGAACCCCACTTGGCCTTCCTGAGAACACTGGAAAATATGAAGGTCTCTCCAAACACCATTATATTGGGCAACTTCAACTACCCAAACATAGACTGGGAGCATTACTCTAGCTCCAACACCCTAGCCCAAAGGTTCCTAGAATTTATAAACTCAAATGCTATGGAACAACTTGTTACCACTCCCACAAGAGGGGAAAACATACTGGACCTGATCATCACCAACATGGGGACTCTATGCTTCAGACCAGAAGTGTATCCCTCACTGGTAAGATCAGACCATAAACTAATCTCACTGGATATTCACATCCCGACCCCACCCCCTGCCCAGAAAACCATAGTGAAAAAACTTCTCTAAAGCAAATTTCACACTCCTCAAAACCAAGGTGGAATCCTTCAAAGCCCCCGGGCCTGTGGAAAATACGGCCCAGACTGCAGAATCCTTTATAAACGCATTCTATGAACACCTTCAGGAATGCATGGATCATGCGATCCCAAATAAAACCAAGACCCAATCCTCCAAAGGCAGACGTCCTGTCTGGTGGACCCCAGCCATAAACAAACTATACAATAGAAGGAGGAAGCTACTAAATAATAGAGCAAAATCACAAAAGGGAAGGCATCACTGATCAGTATTAGCAAAAACTACGGGCACTCATAAAATTGTCTAAGGCCAGCTTCGAGAGAAAATTGCACAGGACACTAAGGATAATCACAAGGCTTTCTTTAGTTATGTTAGGAACCTGGGTGGTAATTCCCAGATATGCTCAGAATTAGTCCAAAATGACAAAAAATACACTGAACCCACAGACATTGCCAACATCCTAGCTGACAGGTTCAGTGCAAAATTCCCCACCAAAAGGGCAAATATCTATCCCAGCAGAGTGCTGCCCCTGACATCTCAGATGCTCAGGTAAGAGCCGCCCTCTCCAAAGCAAAAAACACAGCATCAATGGGACCAGACGGTGTCCCGGGCTGCGTCCTACATGAACTCCATGAAGAGCTAAACCCAAACATAAAACTACTGTTCAATCTCAGCCTTACTACAGGATATGTGCCCAAAGAGTGACGTACAGCAACAGTGGTCCCTCTCCATAAAGGTGGTGCCTCAACGGATCCTGGAAACTATCGCCCCATAAGCCTGACTAGCTTGGTCTGCAAAGCAATGGAAAGGATCATCATGGAACTCATAAATAAAGATATTGGGGACCTACAGACACTGGATCCTACCCAGTTCGGCTTTGTTAAGGGCAGATCCTGCCTCTTAAACCTAGTTGATTTCTTTGAAACAGTCACCAAGGCCATTGACGAGGGGAAGGTGGTCCACACAGCCTACCTGGACTTCGCAAAAGCCTTCGATACAATACCCCACTCGGGCATTATAGATAAGCTCACCAGCTTAAATATAAACCCCTATGTCACTAGATGGATTGCAAACTGGCTCAAGGACAGAACCCACATGGTTAGAATTGCTGGAGCCATGTCAGACTCCAAACCAGTTACAAGTGGTGTCCCACAAGGCTCAGTCCTGGGACCTCTCTTGTTCGGTATATATTTCTCGGAGGTACAGGCCAACACGGAAGGACTGTGGCTGACCAAATTCGCAGATGACTGCAAACTGGGCACCATAATCGACTCTCCAGCTGACACAAGCATCCTCCAAAAGGGCCTCATAGAAACAGACAACTGGTGCCAGAGCCATGGCCTCAAGCTAAATGCCAAAAGTGCATAGTCATCCCTTTGGCAAAAACAAAGTGCCCACAAATTACCACATAGGTGGTAATCCATTAAGTACAGAAGAAGTAATTAGGGACCTGGGGACCCAAGTTGATAGCAATCTCTCATTTGACAACCACTTGGCCAAAGTGGTTAGAAAAACATTTTATATAGCCCACCTAATCATGAAGGGATTCACATCTAGATCAGGGGAGGTCATTGTGCCTCTTTACTCATCCCTCA
The DNA here is from genome assembly GCF_019279795.1 of Protopterus annectens. Classification (NCBI taxonomy): domain Eukaryota; kingdom Metazoa; phylum Chordata; order Ceratodontiformes; family Protopteridae; genus Protopterus; species Protopterus annectens. Next base: position 1,713,156,693 of record NC_056731.1, on the reverse strand, counting down.
TCAGGCCCATAATTGAGTACAATGCCCCTTTTGGGATGTACCTTACCAGACACCTGCAGCAACTGAAAAGACCCCAAAAGTACCTCACCAGGAGGATCAAAGGGCTCAAACAGATGCCATATGCTGCCCAGTTAAAGAAACTCCAGCTCTACTCAGTGGCATACCGCCTGTTCAGAGGCGATCTGTGCCTGACGTATAAAGCCATGTCCAACCCGGAATTAATGGACATGCTGCACCTCAGAAAATCCAAATCCCATCGAGCTACGCGCTCGAGAGACTTGAACCTCAGCACTGAAATAAACAGGACATGCTGGAGGGACAGATTCATAACCCAGAGGCTCCCTTCACTCTGGAATAAAATCCCAGTCCAGGTTAGGCAGAGTCCCTCATTGACTCTCTTCAGGAGGAATCTTGATGAGTGGATGGGAGATCGTAGGTTTACCCCGGGTATCACTTCTGTGTCACTGTTAGACAGAGGCACAGTATACTAACCTCGAAAAAGGGTATAATAGCAAAATAAATTTAAAATGGGTGGCGAAAGCCAAACACATTCTGGCTAGGCTTATAAATGCCCTAGGGCAGATAGCCTAGTATGAACCTATGAACCTATATGACTATCTTTTATTGCCCTTCTGTTCTACTGGCATAATTCAATTTTCTTCCAAATGACTATAAACTCTGTCGGCATCAATTCCTATGTATAGTTTATACATCGTTGGAAGGCAAGTTATTGGTCTATAGTTATTAGGGTAGCCTGCAGGTTCACTCTTAAGTAGGAGCATTGTTTTTCCCTGTTGTTAGCCAGGTTGGTGTCTGTTCAAGGTGCGCATATAAATAGTTCTTACTCATAGCTAAATCTTCATGCAGATGTTAATACTTTGAACCAAAAGTTAGGTACTGTATCTGGGCCTGGGGTTTTCCAACTAGGGGCTTTTCTTAACTTTGTTTCAGTCTCTCTGGTTGTTGCTTCATCCCATTTCATATCCTGTACCTTTAAACTTCTTATTCTTTCCTTCACCTCTTCTATCCATTTAGCATCTTTGCTATGTTCCACAGGATCTTCAGAGAGACTTCTAAAAATGTATCTATTTCTTCTATTTTTAGCGGTCTTTCAATTCCTTTTACCTTGTTTCCCAGTTCTCTATAAAACTTTTCTGGGTCATCAATAAATTGCATATTTTGTACTTTTCCTTTATATTTATCTGCATATCTCCTACGTTTTTATGCTTGTGCTAAGATTTTTAGTTTATTTGCGATAGTGCACAATAGATCCTAGTCTGTTCTAATACTGCGCATTGATTTTATCACGTCTATCTTTCTTAGTATTTTTGTTGATCTGTTCCCTCTTCTATATTCTTCTAACAGTGACACTTCTTGTCTTAACTGCTTTATAGTTCTCTCTATTCGATACTTCCACAACGGTATTCAATTTCTCCCCTTCCTTTCCCTCACTACACTGTGTTCCTGTGATAGAACTTTATCAGTTATTAATTTAGCTGCACAGTAATATATCCTGTTTAGTTTTGTTATATTGCATGGATCTCTAGGGACAGTCCTAATTACTGTGTTCATTTGTTTTAACAACCTTCTGACTTTTTCAGTTTTATTGACCTTCTGCAGTCTATTTCTTTCATGCAGTCTATTTCTTTCATTGATCTTAATATGTCTATCTATGTCTATTAAATCAAGCAACTCTTCTCTTAGTTCATTTTCTTCTAAACTGAGGGCACATTTTTTGTTTTCCATTTCCTGCGAGCATTCTATAGAAGGTTCTATAGTATCTTCCCGTGGCACATTCTCTTCAATTTCATCCTGTGCCATCTGCTGCTCTGTGATATGGGAACTCACTGGCCTATCACTTCTCAACATTGCATCAGAGTTTCCACAGCTTCCTGTTCCTTCCCTTCCTGTCTAGCTTCGAGTGAACATTTATACTGGTTTCCTGTGGAAGGCTCTAAAATATCTTCATATGGCACATGACCAATTGCTTCTTGTTGCACTGGTTTCCCCCCTAATTTGGATATCCATTGCTCTATCCTGTTGTGGTACTTTCTGAATTAAATTTTCTACACTGAATCCTTCACTTTGCAAGTACTCCATAACCTCAGTTTATATTTCTTTAACTTCTCCATTACTAATTTCCTTTTCTACTTTTCTTCTTTGTCTTCTTATTTTTTGTATTGTAAAGTTTTCCTTGTCTGGATTCCTTTACCTGTATTTCTCTTCAAATATCTTTGATGCTGCTCTTTTTGTATTGGTTACTTTTGCTTTCTCCTTTCCATAAATATTACACCATATTAAATCTCTTTTTCTTTCCCTTGGTCAATATTTCTTCTTCAGATGTCTCCTGATCTTCCTGCTTCTCCTTACTTTGGGGGCTCACTCCATCACGCTGTGATGTAACCTGTGCTAGACCTTCTACACCAAATCCCTCACTTTGCAGGCACTTCATAACTTCAACTTCTATTTTTTTAACTTCTACTTTACTCATCTTCTTTTCTACATTCCCTCTTTGTGAAATTATTTTTTTATTGTGAAATTTTCCATATCTGGATGCCTTTGCCTGTATTTCTCTTCAGATATCTTTGGGGCTGCCTTTTTCATATGTATTAGTTTAGCTTTCTCCTTGCATAAATACCGCAAATCTCTCTCTTTCCCATGTCCATATTTCTTTTTTAAACTTTTCAAAAATCTCTAGGTTTCGTTGTTTATATTTTCGCATTTCCTCAGATGCTTCTTGTTCCAACCAGATCAAAGTTTCTTGATCTATATACTGTTTTTCACAAATCTGTTGTATTAATGAATACAAATTTTTATTTGAAGCTTCTGACAGTTTTTCTTGTGGAAGCATTTTTCTTTCCTCTAATTTTTCTCTTAAATCTTTTTCTATATGTTGTATCTGGAAATTCTGGACTTTTTGCTTAATAGTAACAATACATAATTTCTTTCTTATCCTCAATAGTCCACTTTATCATCTTAATGGCTCTTCTTTGGCCTATCAGTTTTTGTGATTTTTGTGGCCTACTACTTTGCTATACAACAGGGAGGCCATCCTCCCCTGGGCCTGGCCTGGCCTCATTGTAGGAATGTTTCCATATTTTGAGGATTCTACACTGTCATCTTTTCCAGTCCTGGCACCAGTGTGCCTACCATTACTGGGCATTTTTTTTATCCTGAGTCTTGTGCACCCAGCTCTCTCTTTTAATTTTTAACATACTTCTGTCCATGATGTATGCTATATAAATACAGTTTATATGTCAATATAGTCTTGGTGAGATTTTGTGAAAAACAGGCTCAACCTCGCAAAGGTACTCACCAAGACTTAAGGATGAATTCAGTTTCAGCAATACTACTCTCCTTTACTTGCTGACTTATCTCTTCATTCGGACCCCTACTTTTACACTTTTATACTTTTTTATACATTTTATACTTTTCTCTTTTTTAATTTCTCCAAGTCTTTCGGGTTTCTAATACCATGATGGGAATGGACCCCATTCCTAAGTCAAAGTACGATTAAGGTTCATGAAATTAGTATTGTTTCAATCTTTGATGTCAGCCAAAAGTGCTCTTTGGAGCACCCCCAATGTGCCCAGTAATGACTCCTTCTGCAATTCGTACAGAGTTACATGGATTGGTAACACATCTAAATACGATTGTAGATTCTTTTTTATAAGACCCGTTGCTCCTTCTACTATTGGAACTGTCTGGATATCTTTCTTCCACACTGCTCTCGTTTCTGCCTGCAGATCCTGATATTTTATGACTTTGTGTCTCTCTGTACGCAACACACTGTAGTCACTGGCGATTTCAATGATCAATGCTACCCTTGTCTTCTTTTCTTGAACCACTATATCCAGTTTTCTAGCATCTATCTTTTGGACTGTTGGTAATGGGTGGTCCCATGTGATATAAACTTCAACATTTTCCATGATGCTTTGTGGCTCATGTTTCCAGGAACGTGTAATACATGCTATTAAAGGTGTAATATATACTATTAAAGGTAAACACAGAATGAAATCTATGTCCAAGATATATTATGATTATAAACAATTTGATGAAATCAGAACAGCAAAAGATCTGCCTAGTGCTAAGATCTCAGAAACTGGTGTTAAGTCCTGACCTCTGGTCACTATCTGTGTGGAGCTTTGCATGTTCTCCTTCAGTCTACATGGATTTTTCTCTGGGTATTCCAGTTTACTTCCAAATCTCAAAAACATGCTTGTTGACTGTGCATACATATGGGATGTTTAACTTTGCCCTTGTGGCCCAAGGCATAGATGATAATGGTCCTTTACTCAGTTAAAAAATAAATATATTAAATTGTGCGGTATTTTGTGAACAGTTAAATTGGTGTGACTGGTTGGGATACATTATGGTAATATTTATCAATGGGTTAGTAGAGACATCAAAAAACCTAAGGCATTTAAAGTGGTAAAGTGCTAAGCTCAAAACATTACAGATAAAGAGAAAGGGATAGGGGAGTACTAAGCTCAAGACCAGCTGTGGCAGAAGCTTTAGTCGAGTCTAGAACACAAAATACCACTAAAAAGGATAATTAGTATGGTATCTAAAATATTACACAATAACTGCAAGAATCAATCAGAGGAGGTTAGAAAATATTGGGGAGAGAGAGTGGAAAAGCAATATACAACGTAGGCCTGGAAGACATCTGTATGGATCCCAAGTATAGAACAAAAGTCCAGAAGGTTTAGAGTTTTTACTTAGAAGTGTCTTCATGGGTGTTTTTATTCCTCAGGCAGACTTCAGAGTATTTTTCCTACAGTAGACAGCAAATGCTGGAGGTGTAATGATAAAAGGAGTGATAATCAGGACGTGTGTTTTGGGAATGTAATATGTTGGTAGATTTAAAAAATTCTTCACAGACATGTTGGGTGAGCAAATGGTTTTAACCAAGGAAATTATTCTTTTGTACTGGGACACAGGATCTGAATTGCTTAGACATAATACAGCCATACTAAATTAATGCGACTGGCTCCCAAGAAAACAATTACTAGAAAATGGAAATGAAAATCTAAACCAACTGAAACAGAAGAAAATATTGGAAAGGAAATAAGAGCCAGAGGCAGGATCTTTAAAAAATGATAAGCAGTAAATTACACAGAAATAAAATGAATTTGTGGGAACAATACATGCAGAATAATGTTCAGGAGGATGACTGTGGTTTAAGGGAATGCAGGCACTAATCAGTTCAAGTCATGCTTGAATGAATGACAATTGCTAAAAAGAAAACATATAGATATACTGCATGAAAATAATGAAAAATGTTACAATCATTTGTTTTCTTTTCTCTTGATGCAAGTCTACCTATGTAACTGTTTAAAATGTTGTTGCATCTTTCGGCTTTTCCCGGTTAGGGGTCACCACAGCGGAACTCCGGTCTGCTAATGATTGGCAGTAGATTTTTATGTACCGAGTTGCCAGCCCTGATGCACAACCTTCAACGAAGGTACGGCCATTCACGCATGTCTCCACAGAGAAGACGCTTTAGCTGAGAATCGAACAGGACAATGTCTTACTGTGAGGCGACAATGCTACTGCAGCACCACCACCGTGATTTAATAAAATAAAAAAAGAAAAAGCAAAAATGTTTTAAAAACAGAAAAGGTTTCAAGCAAGCAAAGCTAGTCCTTATGATGCTGGGGTCAGGAGCATTTTAAAGCAAAAAATATAGACAAGCAACAAAAAAATTATGAGAATGCTATGGCAGCTGTCCCCCCCCCCCCCAAAAAAAACAAACAAAAAAAAAAAAAAAAACAAAGGCTGCTTCAATATGCTGGTTCCTATACCATGGAAATACAATGTGTGTTTATTACCCAACACTTTTAATGATTATTTTTTTTTAAATAATTTTGTTAAACTACAAAAAGTAGAACATTATACTGGGAGAATGACGGACACTTCATAAAAGATGAATCACTTTCATCCCACCTATTACGAGCCTTCTGCACAACAAAAAATTATACTACAGAAGCCTGGCTCTCTAGTGTGAAGGGATGGAGACCTGACTGCAAACCAGGTGACTGGGGAACAATTAGTGGTCCTAGCCATGGAACAGTTAGGCAGGGAGGGTGAAGGAGTGAGGGGGGATGGTACAAGCCTCTCTCCTGGGAGTTGCAGAAGGCTGTGTGCACTTAGGCGTACACAAGGTGGTCTGCGTTCCCTGAAGGACACTGGAGCAACCACCACTAAAGTTCTTTAGGATAGAGGCAGGGATGCTTTGAGGGGAATGTCCCTTGCGGAAATGAGGGGACAGCCTCCAAGGTCAGCCCACTACACATCCTCTACTCAGTGCTTCATTAGGTACCCACAATGATAGAGCTTATAGCAAAAACCTCAAACCACCAACAATGACTTATCTAAATGATGGTCCCTTCGAGTCAATTCTCACAGTGATGAAAGGTTACAAACTGCCCGTTTGGCATGAAATAGGCTCATGATCAGCAGATTGTGAGGCAAAAAGATAGAAAAATATAATACTGACGATTGCCTTGTTTTAAACCAAACTTCATGACATCATACTGATTTGTTTTCACTTTGTGATGTCATGAAGTGTGATTTTAAAAGAAGGCTGTCAGCAGTATCATTTCACTCTGAATAAGTCCTGTAATAACTAAGACAAACCTGCTTAATCTTTTAACAAAGGAGTGTTTGTGGTTTGAATTTCCTTTGGAATTTGCTTTATGTTTTCCTTGTTTATTGAAGAATTTTGTTAAACCATCTAATAATATGTCCTATGGTCCTGATATTTTTGCTAACAGCAGCACTTGAATTTAATGCAAGGAAGATCAGAAGATTGCGAGTGCTAAACCCACAAGCAGGTGTGTGTCTTCATGTGCCTGCACGGTCACTGCACTGTGCAGCATTGATGGTCGCAATCCTCCTGAGGTGGTGTCCTTAAGAAAAGATGTCAATCAAGGATCCCTGAGATGGCTGTAAGTTTAGGGATGCAAAGTTAAGAACATCAACTAGTACTTAGAAGAACAAATAATACAGAAAAGAAAACAATTGAGAAAAAATACAAGAAAAATAATACAGAAAAGAAAAATGTGCACTGATTGCGATGATAATCATAGAAATTGCACATAAAAATCAATACAAATTTCATCTATTCATCCCACCCTCTGTGCAACAACCATTTTTTTTAAACATCTTAGCATTTTCCCCATTTCCTATTATATGATATATCTGAAAAGCAACCATTCTAGAGAAACCATGTAAATGACAACTACTTGTCTAGACTTTTATAAATGCATTTGCTTTCCTTCATAAAACCCATACAATGCAACAGCGTTTGTTATTTCAGTCACTTGTTTTCCACAAATTGTACTTAAGCCACACCCTAAACCTCAGAAATCTTTAACAAGCTAAGAATACATTTCCAGTAGCTCCTTCCTTATTAACATCCTTCATACAGGCAGCTTTTCCAATTTTTATGTCTCATCAAAACTAAAAACTGGTAAATTAAAGACAAACATCCTAAGACGTTGCCCCAGTATAATTATGGTTTAAGTCTTGCTCTCCCAACTTTAATGCCTTAGACACTTATATTCTAATTTCGTCCAAGTGTCTGCCATACAATATTTTTCAGCTACATTTATAAATGATGCTTTCAATCATTTAATGTGTTTCTCATATTTATTAATGATATCCAACATCACATTTTATAATATTAATGCCTGTAGTCATACTTTTATCATATTTTCTCTTCTTTCTAAACTTTTGCACCCATATTTTTACTTGAACCATAGCACCACTTTTAATATATTTTCATGGTTATAGTCATTTACTATTAGACATAAAGCACAAAATAAATGCAAAGAATTTAAGTAAATAATAGGATTTATTAAACACAGCTCCCCATAGCCTTGCTTATTAACAGTCAGGGGATTCAAAAAAGCCTAGATGGTTGTTTTTCACTGTGTGCGTGTTGTGGAGTGATGCTCACACAGCAGCCGTGTAGCAGCGTGCACCCCGCGCAAACAAGGTAAACACCATGGCATGCTAATTACAGCATAAGCAGCTGAACTGCATGTTAACTAACCAATCTAACACTGTTTAGAGAAGGAAAACACAGCAGCACTGCAGGCTGCCCTACTTCCACTGTGTATGTCAGGTTAGATCTACAAAGTGTTAGATGTAAGGTTGGAATGTAAGTAAGCAGCACACAAGTCAAAGGTCATGTTCCTTAACATCCAACCTGTTCTTCATTTGTTGGCAACTGCCTAATATATTATTCCACTTAATATCCTCGCACATCTTAAGGCCAATGACAGAATGGCTTACACACTGCATGTCTCAGAGTACTGCTCAGATAAATGGAGAATGGCCAACAAACACAGATATGTATATTTGCAAGCAATAATCATTACAGGCTGTGTGATCACTACGTGCATTACATCCAAAAATATAAATGTACAAATAACACTTGCAGGTTTGATATCACTGTAGGTGATGTTGCAGTTGGTTGTGTCCATATTAATTTAAGTTCTTTGCAGCAAAGATGTTTGTGTGGCGAAGGATAAGGCATCTATCTTGTGTTCTGATGGTGCACTGGAGTGCAAACCTAGGTAGAAATATCTCATGTATACTAATATTTTCTATGGCTTATGTCATGGATTGCTTTTCATCATTTCAAGTACCCCCTTATTTATTTATTTTTTTTTTGAGGGGGGTAGGGCATTGTTTGTGCAATGTGCCACTTAGTGCAAACTGGACAATTGGCCAGACAGGACCCAGACAGAAACCAGATGTATTCAATTAATATTAGTCATCATGCAAACCCACTAGGCGACGCTGCACAGCAGTTAATAACAAGAACATAAGAATGATTAGTAAAATAGGGAATGTCATGTAACTATTCCACTGGCCGAATGTGTAAGTGTGGGGCTGGAGGACAGATGGTCCTGAATTCTAGTACAGGGTGTGCAACCTTTTAAGTGGCAGATGCATTCAAGAGACTCAATACTGCCAGACTTTGTTCTTCCTCCTGTTTGCTCCCAATTTCTCCATTTTCCTAACTACCCCATTTTAAAATCTTTACAATCTGGTCAAAAAACAGAATCACACACAATACACAAAAGTAGCAGAAAAAGCAATGGATCCCTTCACTTTTTTGGCTCCATGTTTGCAAGGAGGTGAGCAGTGGAAAAACTCCTCTGTGCAATGCCAATACACAGCAACACATCTTGTGTAAACAATTAATTCCACTGCATTATCACTCTGTCATGAAAAATATTTTAATGTATTAGATACACCTGTATTCAAACCCAGTACCAGCCGGACCAAAAAAGGAATGCATCAATGAATTAACATGTGCTGCCACAGATTTAGTTAAGCAACAGGTGTATTTCACAGATTCAATTCTAACTGACAGACTTTAGCAATGCAGCTCACGTTTGTACACTGCTTAGCTACGTGCAAAAATGTGCATCTTGTATGCATATGCACTTTGTTAACTGTCGTGCAAACCTGCTGCTCGCTGGGCTATGGAAATGTTTATATTATGCTGTATTAATGCAGTTTACTGTCCATTTCCTGTGTATGACAGGAAATTAAATGTAGAAACATTACAAACTCAGGGTAATATCTAACAGTATGTCACATATTTACAATACATCAATGTGTTTGCATCCCCCTCAAGCACTGCAATCGTGAGGTCTCAGTACTACTTCCACATATATATCAACCACACTACAAAATGTAAGATCAAATGTTGTGTGCTATGCAATGCACATCAATCTGGTAACATACAGAACTACAACTATTGACCCATATGCCTAAAAAGCCTTTGCTGCAAGACTAGTCAGGAATCAGCATGGACCATATCCACAAGGGCATAGGTGACCTTCAACACACTTGACTCCACCTATTTTGATTTTGTCAAGGGTAGATCTTGCTTACTGACCCTTATGGACTTCTTGTATAATGACCCCAAAGACCTGGATGATGGATAACAAGACATAACACCTATGTTGAGTTATCCATGGCCTTTGTCACTATCCACCATTCATGTCATAGTGAAGATCTCCCATCTTGGAATAAGGCCATACATTACTAGATAGATTTAACAACAGAACACACACTCTCAAAGTTGGGGACTGCGCATCCATCACTATCCACTCACCAGTGGAATACAACAACGATCTGTGCTGGGCCCTCAACTGTTTGGGAAATACTTCCCTGAAGCACAGGCAACAGTAGATTGCCTATAGTCTACCAAGTTTACAGATGACTTAACTGGAGGAATTTGTATACAGACCCCAGTGATGGTAACATATTACAGAAGGGACTCACACAGACTACTGACTGGTGCCAAACTCACAGATGGAACCTTAAAGCAGACAATGACTCATTGTCCCCTTTGGCAATGACACATCCCTGCTAATTATGATATACATAGCACCCCCCCAAGCTTAAACACAGTGTTGTGAGACTTGGGAACACACATGTTGATAGCAATCTACACTGTCATCACTATGTGCCCATGGTGGTGACACACACAATCTGCACTGCGCACATCATACATATGGACATGACACTCAAGACCGGAGCAGTCATACCTCTGCTGTACTCTACCCTTATCACACCAATAATGGAGAACAATGCCCACATCTGTCTGTACCGCACCAGACACCTGCAGCAATTGTAGAAAACACATGGTTGTGCCTGGGTGAATACCAGACCTCAAAACATGACATACATGGAAAAACTGACATACCTGTCACTGTACTCGGTATCATGCAGGGTGATGAGAAGTGACCTATGCCCTGCCCTGCACAGCAGTCTCAGACCCTGCCCTTCTGGAAATGATGGACATCCGCAATTCAAATGGGACAAGAATAATTTGCCCCAGGATTCTCAACCTAGCTTGTGACATAAACAGAACAGGCTGAGGAGACAGACATATGCCACAACAATACACACTCCTCTGTAATAGGGTCCCACTACATGCAAACCAGTGCTCGTCAATGACCCTGCTCAAGCACAACCTTCAGTACTGGTTGGGTGATTGTAAAGTCACCTCTGGGCTGGCACCTATGTTTCTCATGGACATAGCCAGTTGGTGCTGCTCACAAACACACACTGCTAAAAATGACTAAATATGCTCAATAAGAGTACTTGTGTTTACACACAGCAAGGCTTCAACACACCCCAGTGTTATTAGGCTAGTGGCCTCATAAGAACCTATGAAGCTATGTGCCTATGCAGGCCTCCCAACATGTTGTCCCCCACACTGCCTGCTGATGTCATCTATTATAAGTTCATCTGCACTCTTGTAAAAATTAGATTTGTGCTGTGGCACTTGTGTAAAGCAGTAGGTTCTGTAATTAGTGTACTTATACAGGCAGGGGTTCATTCCATTCTCACTGCAGTTGACTTGGTTTTCTGTGTGTCTAGACAGCAGAGCAGAAGTGTGTTATCCTACAGTTACTTCTACAATGACAATGATTGTCAGTATTTTGATACTTGAACATGCCTACACATCCATTTCTTGTAGACCTCGCAACTTCTTGTCTCCCACATGACTTGCTGTTATCCACTATAGCTTGAGCTCCAACCAAGTAAAAATCAGACTTGTGCTGTGACACTTGCATAAAGTACTGTGTTTTGTAGTCTGTGTACTTAGATAGGAGTACTGTTTTCACTGCAGTCAAATGTGTGTGTGTGTGCGTGTGTGTGTGTGTGTGTGAACTGTTGCTTGACATAACAAAGAGCATTTTACACAACCGTGTAGGGCACTGTTATATTCTCCTTACAGACACTGCTAGTGTCATCAGCTATAAAGTGTTGTCTGAGCTACTCCAAGTCGGACTTTAGCTGTGGTGCTTGCTTAAAGTACTGGGTTCTGTAGTTTGTGTACTTAGACAGTTAGGGGTTCTATTCTCACTGCAGTCAAGTAAGTGTGTGTGTGTGAGTTGTTGCTTGACATTACAGACAGCATTTTACAACAGCATGTGGGACAGTGTTATATTCTCCTTACAGACACTGCTGATGTCATCAGCTATATCATATGTTTGGATATGTAGTACTCCCACCAGGGCAGGGTCAGAGATTGGCCTGGAGGCCAGGTGGATGTCACCTCATCCTATACAATGAAGATAACAATGACATGACTTTTAATCTACCTGAAGACATTATGGCATGCTTTGTAGGCCCTGTGTTATCTTGCTGAGAAAGCCCTGTGGACTCTCCAGCTGCTACATGTGTCTGGTGAGGTACATGAAAAAAGACCACTATACTCTATTAGTTTTGTTATGAGGTTTGACTATGGTGCTGTCATACAATCCTAAGATCTCCATATGATGGGGTGAGTAATGATGTGCACAACATGGCTTTCAATACCAGTGTACACTTGGTGGTCAACTTGGTTCAGACTGCTATCTACACGTGTTCCCAGTGCTTGCATAGTACAGTTGAGTACACTTACCATAAATGTAGATGTTCAAGTGTATTCACTGTTGCAGTCATCACACTTTGGTTATCTGCCTGCAGGTAGCCCTCAGCTGGCATGAATACCAGAGACTTAGTATTTCTGCGTCAGATGCTGTCACTACAGGACTGATGTCAGGTCGTCAGGGGTATAAAAACAGGCAGCCAATGCCATTACATCCATTTTTCTTGCCCCAAATGTCAGGAGCCCCCCAAAGAGGGAGCTAGGTTATGGTGGGGAAAACGCCACCAGTAAAAAGTAAATAGCAATACCAATACCCCAGAAAGGGTTAGTAATAGCCATAGATAGGAGAGAGAGTGAGAGAGAGAAAACCAGGAGGCTGGAGGGAGGGAATCCAGGACTGCAACAGTGAATACACTCGAACATCTACATTTATGGTAAGTGTACACAACTGTACTATGTTCTTCATGTTTCACTGTTGCAGTCATCACACTTGGGTGGATTCCCAAAGTTGAAGAAGGGTGGAGGCAGTCAAGAAGAGTTAGGGTTGGCTAGTATGCCTTGCAAGACTGCTGTAGCAAATCCTGCCCTGGATTATTGAAAAGATAGGCAGGTGGTAATGCTTGGTGAAGGTGTGTACAGAATTCCAGGTAGGGACTCCCCTGAGAAATGTTGTAGAGATAGATGTTACCCTAGTGGAATGTGTTCTGACCCCCTGAGTGGTTGGTTTTCCATGGTGCTTTAAGCAGAAATGGATGCAGTGTGCTATCCATTTGGAAATAGTTTGTTTTGAAATGGCCTTGCCCTCTGCCCCTGTTGCAAAGCTGACTAGTAGCTGGTCAGATTTTCTGAAGGGCTTAGTCCTATCAAGGTAGAATCTGAGCTGTCTGTGCATGTCCAATGAATGCAGGATCCTTTCCTCTCTATTTTAAGGATTAGGGAAGAAGGCTGGCAAATGGATGGATTGATTGAGAGCCACATTGGACACCACTTTAGGCATAAAGGAAGGGTTAGTCCTGAGGGAAACCATGTTAGCATGGAAAATAATGAAGGGTTCCCCAACCATCAGTGCTTGTAGCTCAGACAGTGATGACAGCTGAAGTGATGGCTAGAAGCAAGGCTGTTTTCCAAGAGAGGAATTTTAACTCTGCTGATGCAGCAGGTTCAAAGGGGGGAAGCATGAGCTTTTCCAGTACAAAGTTAAGGTCCCAAGCAGGGGTGGGTGCTCTCCTTGGTGGCCTTTACTTGTTTGCCCCTCTTAGGAACTGTTTGATAAGAGGGTGCGAGAAGAGAGGTGGCTCAGTGTTGTAATGAGCAGAAATGGCTAAGGCATGTATCTTAATGGAGGAGAAGGACAAGCCTTTGTGGAGTACATTTGCTAAGTAATCCAGGATAAGAGGCAGAGAGGGCAGTGTTGTGTCCTCTCCTTTAGACTGAATCCATGAGCAGAACCTTTTCCACTTATCAGCATAGGATTTTCTTATACTGGGTCTTCTGGCTTCAACAATGACAATGACGTCCAGCACCTGTCTGCTTATGGTCGCTGGGGAAGAATTCAAGGAATAAGTCGGGCTGCAAGATTTAGGCTTTGCAGTTGTGGATGCAGAATCTGTCCCTCCTGCTAAGAGAGGAGGGTTGGATTCTGGTGTATGTGCCAGGGTGGCACCGATGCCAGGCTGTGCAGGAGTGGGTACCAGTGCTGGCGTGGCCAGTCCGGGCAGTCAGAATTGTTCTTGGTCTGTCCTGTTTTATCTAGAGTAATACTCTTGAAAGGAGAGGCAGAGGGGGAAGGCATAGATTGAGAGATTTACCCACTGAAAAGATACAGCATCCACTTTCCAGGCCCTGCTGTGAAGATTCCTGATGCAGAATTTGCTGAGCTGGTGGTTGTAGGGGGTGGCAAAAAAATCCACCTCTGGGGTCCCCCATTTCTGGAGCAGAAGGTTGAAGGTGCTGTGCTCCAATTGCTACTTGTCTGGGCTAGGAGATTTCTGCTTAAGTTGTCTGCCAGTAAGTTTTGTTTGCCTGGAAGGAATTGAGCTTGCAGATGGACATGAATGTCCAAGGCCGTGTTCCACAGGCCCATGGCTAGCCTGCAGAGTGGGTAGTAATGGGTTCCACCCTGCTTGTTGATGTACCACATAACTGTGGTGCTGTCTGTTTTTATTAGCATTGTTCTGGAAAGATTAGGGATCTGAAAGCTGTTAGGGCATTCTGTACAGATAGCATCTCTTTTTGGTTGATGTGCAGATGAATTTGAGTTGGGCTCCAGTGGCCCTGAATATATATTCCATCCATGTGTGCCCCCCCCCCCAGGCATAGTCTGATGCGTCTGTGGTTAGGGCCTGGGTGGCCTGGGGTTGAGTAAATGGCAGTCCCTTTTTGTGGTTGCATGCTTCTGCCCACCAGAGGAACTCTTACTTAGACAGGGTATGATAGGAATTACTGTTTCCAGGTCCTGAGAATGTTGGCACCAAAGACTTTTTAAGTACCACTGCAGTTTCCTCATATGGAATCAGCAGTATACATGAGGCGATGAACCCTAGGGCTTGCAGTATTTATCTTGCAGATAGCTGGGTTCTGGTGGCCATTTGTTTGAAGTAGTCTGTCAGACAGATTTGTTTTTCTGAGGTGAGGAATGCCATCTGGGAAGTTGTGTCCAAGCTTGCTCCCAGGAATACAATCTTTTGACTGGGTACCAATTTTGATTTCTTTTTGTTGATGGAGTACCCCAAGGAAGTGAGAAGGTTTTTCAGAAATGTCAGGTGCTGCAGCAGCAATTCCTGACTGTCCACCTGAATCAGGCAGTCGTCCAAGTACAGGTAAATCTGGATATTTCTCAGCCTGCAGTATGCAATGGTTGGAACCAGGCATTTTGTGAATACTCTGGGTGCAGTAGATAAGCCAAAGGGAAGTGCAAAGAACTGACAATGCATAGACCCTGCCCTGAAACACAGATACTTCCTGCATGATTCCCTTATGGGGATATGCAAATAGGGTTCCTTTAAGTCTAGGGTGACTAACCAGACATCCTTGGCTAGCATACAAAGAAGCTGTTGCAGGGTAAGCATTTTGAATTTTGGTACCACCAGGAAGGTGTTGAGAATGGAAAGATCCAGGATTGGGCACCAACAGCCCTCTTTCCTGGGTACCGGGAAGAGTCTGGAGTAGAATCCTTGTCCCCTCTGCTCTACTGGAACCGGCTGAATAGCTCTGATATTGAGCAAGAAAAGTACTTGGTTTTGAGCCTCTGCCCACTGGTTTGGAGGAAGGTCTGGAAACCCGCTTGGGGTTGGCAGTGAATGGAAATAAAATTTGTACCCCTGGGATACAATGTTGAGAACCCACCGGTCCTGAGTGATGGACATCCAGTTTTATGAATGAAGGGCAGGCTTTCCTCCTAAGGGCACAAGCAACTGGGTAGGGCTGGGGAGTGGAGTAAAGAAGTCATTGTGAGATTTTTCCGTAAGGAGGTGGCTTACCACTCCCTGCTTTAGGAGTGGGGGCACTCCATTGCTTAGATCTCTGCATACCCTGAGACAAAAGTCTGGGTGGTCTGTTTCCCCTGGGTCTGGTTCGAGAAGGCCTGGAGGGGCTGGAAAGGACCAGTGTTTGGAAGGGCAATGCCTACTGAATCTAGGGGGTTGCACTTGTAAGAATTCTTTAACAGTCTGCATAGACTTAGCTTTTTCTTTCATCTTTTTAAGAACCTCTTCTGCTTTGGTGCCAAGCACTCCTTATTCAAAGGAGCGTCTAGTAACTTTGATTTGACATGGTTTGGCAAGGTTTGCTCCTTCAGCCAGACATGTTTTCTCAGTACAGAGCCAGTGGCAGCTGCCCGGCAAAATGCTTATAGGGCGTCAAAGCCACACTGCAAAGTATGCTTGCTGACTTGGCTTGCAGAGTGCATAAGCTCCTGCAATTCTTTATTTTCTGCACAGTCTGAAAAGGTTGCCACTTTTTGTTTAATAAGTTCCATAATATGTTGCTGGTACTTCAGCATGTGAAACTGGCAATTCAATGCCCTAATAGCAAGAGCTGCAGAGGTATATATCTTTTTACCCCATCTGTCTAAAGCTCTGGAATCCCTGTCCGAAGAGGTGGGATTCTTGGCTGTAGTAGCCTTGATACCTTTAGGCCCCTGGGAAATGATCTCTGGGTCAGCAGTAGGATTCTTGAAAAGAAATCTGTGAGTGTCAGGTACTCTGTAGTACCTGTCTGGTTTCCAAGGGGCAGGAGGTAAAGTGTCAGGAGTAAGACTGGATTCCATAAAAGCAACATCCACAACATCTAGGACAGGGGGTATTGCTAAGTGTCTGTGTTGAGGCAGCTCTTGAAATTCTCTGAGACTTTTTTTGGACTGAGGATAGTCTTGGCATTCCCAGTGGAAATGCTCTCGTAAGGTATGCAAGGTTTCACCAAATGAAAAATCCTCTGGAGGGGAGGCAGAGGGAATGGAGTCCTCTGCATCTGAATCCTCACAAGCAGATAAGGGCATGTCTTCATCATCGTACTCCTGGTCTGTAGAAGCTGAAGGAGACTGGACTCTTAGTCTCTTAGCAGGGGAAGGATGACTTCCCATAACCAGTGTAATAAGGTCTTCAGCCATTCTAAGCATCTGTTTTTGTGGCATGGGAGCAGGTGCATGCGCTTTGGTCATTGGTTTTCTAGGCATAGTGCATACTCTGGGCCTAAGAAACTCGGTAGTTTTGGTTAAAAAAGAAGTTGTCAGTTTGAGTCGAACATCAGTTGGGCGAATAACTGCCTCAGAAGCCGATGTCTGCTCAGCGGCTCCGGACCCATCCAAGGTAGAGACATGCACAGGTTCCATAGTCGATGAAGAGTCTCGTGGCATACCGGACTCCGAATGGGTCCCAGTAGAAGCCTGCAAATCCACTAAAGCGGGCATCAGGGGCTGCAAAAGTGCCTCACTGAGTACCTGCAGACTGGCGATTAGCTTAATGGAAGTGTCATCGGCAGTTTTGGACCTATGCGGTCTGTCTCTGTCTTTACCTTTATGTTTTTTTGGAATATTTGTAGTCGGATGGCTTACCAAAGCCATTTCAGAATACAGAGATCAAGAACAAAAGAATTTAGCGACAAAGAGAGCCCAATGACTAATGGTTTGGGCGTTAAATAAGGCACAAAACCGACAGCGAGGGACATCGTGGTCTGGACCTAAACAGGTGACGCAGTAAGAATGAAAATCTCTGTAAGGTATTTGCTTTCCACAGGCAAGACAATTGTTAATGTTTTCTGACATCGGTTAGAGAAAAAAAAAAGGAACCTCAATGGGGTACTTAGCTTTAGAAGACTTCAAGATTATTAAATTCGAAAACAAAAATTCAGGTAGCGGCCGACCGGCACTTGCGAACTGCTACTGCTTCGGGCTCCTCGGCAAGAAAGATTTATGTAATGGCGTCGGCTGCCTGTTTTTATACCCATGACGACCAGATGTCAGTCCTGGAGCAACAGCATCTGACGCAGAAATACTAAGTTTCTGGTATTCGGGCCAACTGGGGGCTACATGCAGGCAGATAACCGAAGTGTGATGACTGCAACAGTGAAACACGAAGAACATCACTGGGTTTCTGCATAGCAGGACTGCTGTCAATGCTGTGAGTAACATGGAATTCCACTTTTCAGATGGACAACTTTACAAACTCACATTTCTGCATTTATTTGTGGATGGTGTGCCTTTGTCACCATTCAGTTGTGTGTGTTAGCTTCTCCTGTACTATGTTATCACCACTGGTGGACTCAGTGATTGCACACAATATGCAAGAATTAGCAAACTTGGTATGCCAAAAGCCATATACTTTAGCCTGCAATGTGGAGAAATAGAGTTCAAACAGTGAAAGGCCAAGCTAGATCCCTGGGGTTTGCCAGTGGTGACAGCGCTAATGGTACAGGTTGATTCACCAACTTTCACATGATGTGTTCTGTCAGTGAGCCAACTGATTACCCATCAACTGTTGTAATGGTTAATCCCCAGCTTAGAGGTTTTCTCACTGATACCTGCATGGGGGATTGTGTCAGAATCCTAGGCCAGATCATGATAGGTGGTATGCACTGTCTTACCTTCATCCAGGTCTATCACACGGAATCAACAGGCTTTGACATCACCACAGATCACCTATGGCATGACTCAGCACATACACCTTCCTGATATGGTTGAATACATAGTTCAACCCTCCACATGGCCTATGTTACCATACAAGCATGTACATCAACATACATTCACCTGAGTTGGGAGACAGCACCTAATGCCTGCATGTATACAGAAATCCGGACTCTCCTTGACTGTGAGGTAGACCAACATGTCAATTACGTGGACCACTTCTACATGTACTATAGTAATATTCCAGGTGTGTTGTGTGAGTTATTAATGGCACATAAAGTCCATTATATCTGCTAGATGTCCTCAAAGAGGTCAAGCGCATGCATGGTGACAACAATATCATCTTGTGAAAGTTGACCAAGTCAAGGCATCCGACACAAATCCACACCGTGGTATTCAATCAACATGGTTATATGTGGCCATAAACAGCATTATCACCAAATGGGTATGTGGCATCTCACTATGTTGAAATGAGTGATGTGAACTATATTTCAGGTCCAGTGATCAGGTTGGTACATCAGGGGGTGTATGCTAGGCCCTTTCCTGCAATTAGTTAAGTGAGAGACATCACAGATGACAAACACATGCTGTGTCCAAACAGCTGCCCGAAGGACTACAGACAGTGGGCAATTAGTATAATACAGACAGTATCAACACATACCAAAAACTGCTGTCACAGCCATGACAACACCTGCACTGACAAGAAACATGGAGGGATTTGTTGAATCAGGAAAAAAACGCACCATTCAAGTATAATGTGGACATCACACCCTATAATTATACCAGTACGTATGTGACCTGTGTCCTGGGGTAGATGGTAAGTGGTACATCCACCAGCATATGGTCACAGTGCTGACTACTCCCTTGAATGTAACACAAATACTGGATAAGTGAAGGACATGCATGTTAGAGACCACAATACCTTCATGGTTCCCAGTCTTCATCACACCAATAACTGTACAATGCACCTT
This sequence comes from Protopterus annectens, assembly GCF_019279795.1. Classification (NCBI taxonomy): domain Eukaryota; kingdom Metazoa; phylum Chordata; order Ceratodontiformes; family Protopteridae; genus Protopterus; species Protopterus annectens. The sequence goes on along the minus strand of NC_056731.1, from coordinate 1,713,137,189 downwards.
TCTTCATGTATCTCACTACACATCTTACAGTGATGTACAACTGAAGTGTACCACCTTTGTCACAGTGTGCTGTCACACAGCTTATCAGCCATACCTATTTATTCTTTTTGTGGAATATACATGACTGCCTGATGGTGCGGAACACCAATCAGGTTGTTACAACAGAAGCATGTGTGTTCCTGTTCTGCTTATGGACACACTGCATACATACATACATGTTTGACAACATTAATGGCATTATATCATTTGTGATAGTGTGGATTGCCATATATATATATATATATATATATATATATATATATATATATATATATATATATATATATATATATATATATATATATATATATACACACACACACACACACACACACACACACCATGCACAAAAGGCAACTAGCCTGTATTGGCCATACTGTCACATACAAGTATTGCAGTGTCCTTCCTGACACATGTTGCATAAATTACAGTGCCAGGACAGTGTGCATGTTCACCAACACAGAGAGAAGATCTATCATAATAGATGTTCATGTGTGCGTATGTATGTGTGTGTGTAGGCTCATCTCTTATCACTCCACATCACATATGTTATGCCAGAGGCATGGGATCAGTGGTGGTATTATTCTGATATTGTCCATGATTGTGGTTGATTCTTGTAATGTTTTCTATGATTCTTATCTGTGGCCACCTTGCTGGAGACCTCTGCTGTGAGTACACTCCTATTCAGGTATATCAGTTTGCACAGCTTCACAATCTGCACCCTACCCCAATTGTATGTTAGATCACTTATATATGTCCTCTGCATTATTCGTGTAAGGATGTTTATCTCACACAGATGTCCTCCCCACTGTTATGTCACCTTGTGTGACAGTCACAGACAAAATATTTTCACTGTACAGTACATACTGTACTATAAAGACATGTGCTTGGTGTTGCTGCTACAACCATCTTCCAATGACATGACCTCCTCTGCTGTACATGAGGGAGGTTCAACTGTCCCCTTTCCCTGTGTTTATTCCTACAATTTGTGTCCCTATTCAATACACACACTTCCCTGAGTGATCATTTTACATGGCATTCCATGTCCTGTTACAGATCACTGACACAGGTTCAGTACAGAATGCCAGGAATGGGGTATCATAATACACTGCACTGTAGGTTCATAGTCCTGTATGTTGTGTTTTGACCACAAACTTCACAGTCATACCTCTCAACTCTCCAGATATTGCCAGGATGTCCAAATGTTTCCTTATCAATTGTGTGGCTTTCTGCCATATCACTGGGATGATCTCTGGAGTGATGCAACTCAGTATTACATACATTTGAGCATACATCTCAACTGCCCTGAATTGTTCAGAATATCCAGTTTCTGTCACATATTTGTGATCTTTTCCTCATAACTTTTTTGTTTTCTGGCAAATCATTGCCATGTCATTGGGGAGTGAAGTTAGAAACTGGTGACTTACACTGGAGTTTCAAACATCATGCTCTTCAGAAAGTTCATGCTAATGTGCAACCTATTTATTCTACCAACTATCTAAGCTTGGAAGTGCCTTATTAAAAATCTCTTCCTATTTTGTTCCTTTGTCCCCCCATTATGTATGCCTTTGTCCACATATGTTGTTCAAAGAGATGAGAGGTATTTTGAAATTCATTTTACTACACATATACACATCTATAGCAAATATGTCCCTATTTCTGGTTAACTGTTCCCAAATTATGTTGGCCTTTGTGGAGATATACTGCAATAACAGATTCACTGCATACCTATCAACTGTACAGACTTTAGCAGAATGTCCAGATTTTGGCCTCATGTTTCTGGTCCAGGTCTCCTAAAATTGTGGTTTTCTGCAAATCTCTGGCAAATTATTAGGGGCTGAAGTCAGAAAATAATGACAGACATTTGAGTTTCAGATTTCATACCTTTCAGAAAATTCATGCTAATGTAAAACATGTTGTTCTAGCAATTTGCTAAGTTTGTAACAGCAATATTTCAAAAGTGCCCTTATATTTGGCCCTTTGTCCCCCCATTATTGATGGCTTTGTCCAGATTTCTTGCTCATACAGGTTGAGAGGTATGATTCACAGCTATCTGTGAAACCCTGGTGGTCACTGTAGCATTCCGCACAAATCAGTGGACCACAGGTGCTCTGCTTTCAACAAAATTGTATCAGTGTTCGCTTACATCGTTTTCTAGCCTGAAACAGCTCTGCCAGCCATGAAACCTAACTTAGGCATCCCGCACTTAATTAATATTCATGGTGCAGGGCTGTACACTGCACATTATTGTGCAAACATTTAAACTCCGTGTAGGCTTTGCACGAAGCCTACGCAGAGTTTATTGAATCCCTGGGAGTATCTCTTTTCACAGGGTTCAGTCCAGAATGCCAGAAAAATTAAAAAAAAAAAATAATATCTCTTTTTATTAATATTCAAGTAAAGAAAATATCCCCCAAATAAACAGAAACATGTACATTTACATTTGCTATACCTTTTTTTAAAAGATACCTTAAATACCTTCTGACAATTAATAACTTCCTAAATTTTATCTTTTCTGCTGACCATTTATTACATTTTCTTGTGATCCAAAAGTAATCCTTAGGTCATTAACACCTATCTGGTATGGAATGTCATACCTCTAGCAGCCTACACACATCTTGCACTTCACAGCATTTTCTGAAAAATAAACTATAAGATAAACCAATGTAAATATGTTGTGAACAATAAAAGCTATTAAAAATGCACAAAGAGCAATGTTATCAGTAAGAAGTATTCTTTACAGTGATAATCGATGCAGTCATAATGGGGAATTTAATAAAGCCTACATGACTTTTTTCCGTGTAGGCATCAAGCCGTGCTGCTAAATGGATGAGAACATTTTTAGATTCAGTAAGCTCTGCTGAGTGGCACGCACGAGTGCACCAACATGGAAACTTTCGTGGCATGCAAAGCACCTCATAAGCAGGTGAATCTCATGCAAATGAGGCAGGTAGAGTGATCCACCAAGCAGACAGGCAGCTCTATAGATCCTGTGTCAGTGTCCGTAATGTACACGGAAAGATTTAAGACATAATGGGCTGTAAAAATGTAGACAGATGGACAGAAACGGCATACCACGTACAGATATATATATATATATATATATATCTATATATATATATATATATATATATATATATATATATATATATATACACACACACATACACAAATCTATCCTCTGTGTGTCTGCCAAATTAAAGGAAATAAGTTAAATTAAATTATTTTTTTTAATAATCTGGGCATGCTTGTGCGGTGCGCTACAGTGCTCAAACATGCTTTATATAAAAAAAAAAAAAAAAACTGGAAAAAGCAAAAATAGTATGATGTGACAGAAATGTATTACAGGATTCTGCACGGAGTATCTGCAATGGTGCATTGGTGCTGTGGCTAATATGGTAGGGCTTTGAAGCATGTAGTTTCCAGGGTGTGGGCATGGATCCTTATACAAATGAGGTGGAGTTACTGAACAGCACAAAGGGGTGACTGTGTCCGCATATCCCATTTGTGTAGTAGAGAACCATGATGTTGTTTACAGAGGAGGTAGCTGACATCATGAGAGGGTGTGTCCAATGACTTTTACGCTCATTACAGCCTGTTTGTGTGGTGCTCCACAGTGCTGAGTGTATCCTTGCAGGGGTGTGTGTGCACTATCTTCTAAGCTGTATTTAGCTAAGGGGAGCATGTTTCCATATGTTTGAGTAGTGCGCCACTATGCTAAGCATGGAGGGCTGTGGGGGTGTGTACACTGACTGCTAGGCTTTGTTTACCTATGGGGTGAGCGTTTGTGCAGCATGCCACAGTGCTGAGTATATCTAAAACCAATTGACATATTAATTAGTTATGACCTCTGATTAACTTAAACTAGGGCCATTAAATGACGTCAATATATACTAGGTAGGGGGAATGCATCACAGGTAGCCAATCACACAGTCAGCATCTACAGCAGAGCACTATATGGTATGCATACACTCTACAGCCTGATTCTCCCCCCATACTCTGCACCACTGGAGTATAGACTTGGGATTTTTAACTGAGAGAATGCTTGGGGCTGCTGCAGGTCTGCTACTTCTGTATGTGCTAGATGCTGAAGTCAATGCTGCTGCTGCTGCCGACAGACCTAGATACAGAGGAAGAACAGTGTTCAGGACCAAGGTAACCTTCCAGGGGCTACATGAGCTGGAGATTATACACTGCTACAGAGTGGACAGGGACATACTACAAGAACTCACTAAGCAATGACGCACTCAACTTAGACCTACAGCCAACAGAGGGGACCCCGTCCCAGTGGAAATAAAGGTATGTGTAGCCCTTAGGATACTAGCTACAGGTACATTTTTAAAGACCAACTGGGGACATGATGGGGGTTTCACAGGCATCTGCTTCAAGGGTACTCCACCAGTTCCTGGATGCCATGCTACCACATATGCCAGTGAGCACATTTCTTTTCCCCTCACCCATGAGGCGAGGGCCAGCAATATGCAACACTTCTATTGTGTAACACACTACCCTGAGGTACTGGGTGCCATAGATTGCACTCATGTACACATCAAGTCACCACCTGGTGAGGAGGGTAGAATCTATGTCAACTGCAAGGGGTACCACTTCATCAATTGCCAAGTCGTGTGCAATGCCCACAAGATTATTATGAATATGTGTGCTGGTAGCCCAGGCAGTTATCATGACTCCCATAACTGTCATGCATCACAACTGCACCAGGTGTTTGCTGGGGGGACATCCCACAGCCAATTACTGTAGGATGCTGGCTACACACTGGAACGGTTGATGATACCAATCAGAAATGCACATACACCCACTGAAGAACACCATAATGAGGCACATGCACAAACCAGGAACATCATAGAGCATGTGTTTAGGCTTCTGAAGTCACGGTTTTGGTGCCTCAGTATATCTGGTGGAGCCCTGCAGTACTCTTCAGCCACATCTGCCCGTGTGTTCACAATACGTGCCATGCTACACAATATGATCCTGTGGAAACAGTTGCAGCAGGATCAGCAAAGGGAAGGGATACACAGCCCCCCACCAGTGCCTATGTCGCCATAGCCACACTCTCAGGAGGACTTGGAGGGGGAACCACCTTGATGATGTTCCTTTAGGTAGATGTAGGCGTGTCCAATACACCCTGGCTTTGGCTAAGAGACAACGCAAAGCACATTCACTGACAACCTAGGGCCCTAGGAACTGACACCTTACTCCTCACATACATATAGTAAAATTGTTGATGCCAGACAACCCACACAACCTGTACTTATCCATGTATTGGCTGTGTACTGCTTGCATCACACAGAGTCAGCCCTGAACTACAGTCCTGTCAACTGCTTCATTCGCAAGCTATGTCTCTAACCTACACACTACTTGCAAGAATTACTATACAATGGTATCATATGTATGAATCTGCTGCATTTATGCAAGGAAATACAGTGGGCTATGTGGATAGAGGTAACATCCACCTGGGACTACAGGTACCCAGTCCAATAGTATGTGTTCCCTAATAATCACTAAGGCCTCATGGTTGGAATATGCACTACATCAGTCAAGGGAGTTGTTAAACAGCGGGGTCACATGATATTTGGACTACTGCCTATCCCAGCAGACCATGTGCTGTTGTCCCCCCCCCCCTCAAACACAGCAGTGTTCTCATACAACTGCTTTAACAGTAAGTCAGCAATGATATATCAGAAGCCCAGGCAATCTCAGGGCTGAAACATGATGTGCCCCCCCACTGGACTGACCACAAGGCCTGCTGATGTCATCAAGCATAGTATGTCATGAACTGATATTACTAGAAGATAGAGGTGTATAGCATGCATCACGTACTGTGATTTGTAGTGTGTACCATTACATAGGTAAGTGTTCGCATCTACATACAGCCAACTTGCACTATGTGTGTGCCTTGGCATGTCCTGGACACAGTGATTAGAAGTGGTGCTAGCCTCAATGTAGCCATGGCTGTGTGTGAGCCTGTTAAAGCATTTTACATCATGTTATGGAGCCATAAGACATTTGAACTTCACTGGCATAATGGCCATATAGTCCTCATAATCATAGACATCTTTATACCCATAGTTACAGGATCAGCACATATTGCCCCAGTCCACGAGGGACGCAGGCAGACACCCTGTGTTGAGATAATGGTTGTCCAGCCATTTATACAGATGACATGTGGTGAGGTGCACTGAAGTGCTCTGTGTGCCATTAGGCTGGGTTCTGTTTCAAGGATGTGTATAAGTGTGCTAGACAAATCTCTCCTACAAGCATGTAGTACCAACGTCACATACGAGGTTAATGTCCTTACAGTGGGTTATCCATCTATTATGCCTCCTACATATACACAGCATATGCAATAAAGCAGGGTCACTCATTGCCATGTATGCAAGCCACAGATCATCTCTGCATAGTCTACATGCCACAGGTGACAATGACACTCATTGCAGACTATCTTCATTGAACACATACTGGAGACATCAAATTACTCTGTGAGGGACCATACTGCTGTGTGCAATTGCCACTACTGCTTGGAAAGGTACATCAACAAATGGCTATTGCACTCAGACATTGGCATGCCAAGGGAAGAGTACCTGGAGGTTATGAACATGTCACTTATGAGCATGTCACTTACAGGTGACTGTGGCCTCAGCTATGCCGTATGATTCCTGCCATACCACTGTAGAGACAGGATGATCTGAGGCACATTAAATGTAAACCTATGGGGCCACGTCTGTGTACCCAGTTTGTTCACCCCTAACTATATAGTAGTGTCGGTATGACTGCAAGGGTGTGCCAATGGTGTTAGCAGTCCTAGTCAGATCACATGTGGAATGCAGCCTGGAATGTCATCATGTGCAATAGATGCTGTGTATCTTCCAATGAGAGGCCAGCTTACGAACTGCTCTATAAATATGGAAGTTATGGGACAGGTTGTAGGAATGTTGTGTGTCACATGTGGCGGGAACAAGGGAGTGTAGCTGACACAGACAGTGTAGGTATACAGGTCAGGTATGAGTCTAGACCCATCATATGTGGCATCATGACATATGAGGTCACCAACATGTTGGGCCTGTTCTTTGAGGTCACACATGCAACTACACTGTGTGCTGTGGTTCTGCTCTACATGGGTGGCTACTTTTGTCACTTACCGTGTCTACTCAACAACACAGCACTATGTGTTTCTTTTACATGAGGAAGTACTGCCTCCATGTAAGGGGGGGCACCCTCCTCATCCCAACCGTCAGACAGCACTGTCTACCTGTTACTGTACAGTCTGCTAATGGCAGTTATCCACCAGTCAGGTTTGCTAAGCCATGATGAGCCTGTGCCCCTCCTGTCACGTACAGCCGAGTTCATGCCAGCGTCTATATCACATTGTCAAATCGAGAAAGAAGCGAATGGCTACAACATTGAAAACACCGCTCATCGAAGTCATTCTTGTGCCCCCCACACCCCTCGCTAACTATATATACCAACTCCAAGATCGCACTACAGTCAGGAAAGGGCAAATATTCCAATCCCCACTGTACCATGACCCCACAAAACACATTTTGATGAATGGCGTTTTCGATATTGTAGCCGTTCGCTATTTTCCCGATTCGACAATGTGATATAGACCCTTCATGCCATTGTAATTCTGCTGACATAATGTATGGGTGTAGAGTTCTGCATACTTGCCTGTCCCATATGAAGAAGGTGCTGTTACGCTATGTCAACCATCCCACAGGAAGTAATAAATGTCTGTATTATCTGCAAGAGGGAAGGTACATGCCAGCAGTTCTAAGGAGACTGATTTGTGACCAGATCACACCAGGGAGGACCTCACATTGGTGTACTGTACTGGTCACCCATATTGCTAAACACGTGATGCATAAACGTTGGTTCCTCATATGGGGATGTCATGGCACTGCTGCAGGGCATTGTAGGTAAAGAGTTGGACCATCCTTTGGCAAGTGAGCCACAGCACGACTAAACAACACAGTGTGTACATATTACACTTCTTTAACATGTATGTCTGTGATCTGGCTGACTTTCTTCCTGCAACATGCTGGAAGTAACTGCAACACTTTCTTGCACGGAGCACAACTAGCAGGTAGTGGCAAGTGGTGTCCCCAGATCTCTGAGTTATGTCACCTGAAATGCCATGACAGCATTCAGCATGGATACAAACACTGACACTGTCATACACTTAGTGACACTGGACCAAACACTGTTACTTTTGCTCAAGGCCAGATTATGCCTACCGGCTGTAACATGCGGAGCCCATTGAGTATTATACTATGCAATGGATGTCAGACATATGTCTCGCTCCACCAACCATGACCTGCGAAGGTATATGACAATATTAGGCCAGCAGGCCTTGTTGGAAACTATGCATGTCATGTACAGAGTGTTATGTCAGCTGGTGGATAGGCAAGTGTCTGACAGTCATACTCTGGGAAGATAGCAGTGAGAGACCTGCACTGCAGTTACCAGTGGGGATCATCATCCTCCATTATTGGCATACTCCATCTACCTATTCCCTCACTGCAGTCACAGCCAATGCCAGTGACCTCTGACTGAGTACATTAGCAGGTGATTGTGACAGCTCCCAATATGCAGACTCCCACACAGAACCAACAGGTATCCATGATGGCCTAAGACACAGTCAGTTGTACTTTGAGCCACTGACAAAGACTAACTGCCAAAGACTGCACAACACTATCCTGTAGGACATCATCCACCCCTGAAAAATGCAGTAGTGTCCGCACACCTCATATAATTGAGCCACTACACATGGAGTTATGGACACAGATAATAATTTAGCTTTTGACTCTCACTGGTCGGTAAGATGTGGGGATGCATTCACTGTTGTACACCCTACACTGACAGGTTTGGGATGTAAATCCCACACTGTCACTGCTATACTGATTGTGTCAGTCATCATGGCTATCATTGTGTACAATGGGATCCTTGCTATGTCACTACACAGGCATATTGTACAACCATGGCAGCCACACAGGTTCCATGGTACACCAATACACAGTGTAGATAACATGTCCTATGGAGTCCGTGTCATAACCATACATGTGTAGTCTGTCCCCTAAATGCTTTGGAGGGGATGTGTCTGGTTCCATACAGGGAGGTGTCAAATCCCACTGTGTACCTCCTGCGTATCCATGACAGGACTAACACATGTGTGGTATATATAGTACATGCTGGAAAGACGGGTATGTTACACAGACAGTACATCCTACATGAAACAGGCCCCCTATGCATGTCTGCATGTGAAGCACACATCTGCTGTGACACACATCATGTGTAGGTTACACAATGGGATGCAGAGCACGACAATCATAACTGGTGTCGGGAAACTGTACTGGACACAGGATATTTGTGGGTGGGTCATCACCATCACCACAGCTTGTAGGTGTATGAGTTCCCAAAACCTTGGTGACACTTATCAATGGTAGCAGACTTGTTCACAGATTAGGGATGTTAACCAATATAGTCACCCTGTACATCAGACACATAGCTTCATTTCCCTTCAAAAATGGCGAGGATGACAGGGGTGTGGCGCAGGTATCACCACTTGCATGGGGTGTAAGAGGCCTAGGCTGACCCAAACGACTGACAGCATGTGTGTGAGTCAGGAAGGGAAGCAAGCAAAACGGACCATGGAAAGGTGCTGTGCGTGTCTGTAGGTGACCAGCATTTGAGAATGGTGTGTGTGTGTGTATACAGAGTCAAGCGCACTGCTAGCTCCAAATGTGTGTATGTTGGACAGCTTTGGACCATACAAAGTAGAGTTGACAGTATGTCTCCGGCCCCAAACACGGGAACCGGCTCTGCCAGGAGTTGCACTGGCACCTCCATGCCCAAGGTCAGAAGCGATGCTAGTACCTGATGGTGACTACTGTCTGCTGGGACCATGTTCCCCACAGGAATGCACAGGACCACGAGCCCATGGCCTGCCATGTCGTGGTGTGGACAGCACACTCCCCTCTGTAGTGCTGGATGTACTGCCACTATGGGAGCTTGATTGTGCATAGCCATATGGACTCTCAGCAGATGCAGTTGCTGGCCTACATCCACGAGTCCGATGCTCAACTCCAACCACATGTTCCAGCAATGACAATGTGCAGTCCAAGACGGACACTGTCTCAGCCCACCTTCTGTCCAGTGCATCAGTCAACTGATCCAAGATGTCCCCAATGCGGTGGAGGCAGTCATGGATGTCAGACTGTATTGCATCCATAACCCTAAGCATACATCTGGTGTTCAGTTCAGAATGTGCCTGGGCCTCCATGATGGCCTGAAACATGTGCTGAGTGAGCCATGATACAACACCTGCAACGGGTGGTGGACGGACAGCAGGCCTCCTGCAAGCACCCCTGTCAATCCGCCTGTGTGGGGACCTCGCCGGGTCTCTGGCTATGGCCAGTGTCTACACTCTCTGCAGCCATTGTTGCCGCACTTTCCTGTTTAATGTCCCCACCTTCTGGCTGTGCAATATCTGTGGCCTCTGGGCATACTGACTGTGTGCAGTGACAATGGAGGCAGAAGAGGGATGTCTAACTCTGGCCCCCAACACCCTCACCTGTGCCTCACTGTGGCCACCACCATCGTCAGAGTCCAAAGAGACACTGACATCAAGTTGTGTAGGGAACAGAGACCAACCCGCCCCCCCTGCCCCCATCACCTGTGATAAGAAAGAAAAAAGCGGTACATGAACACCTGCACTATTGTGTACGGAAAATCCACCAATACTCATAATAACAAAGACCCACAACTGGATCAGCGGTCAAATTTCTCCTCTCCTCTTTTACCCCAAAATAGACATCCTCAGAACAAAATACACATTCAACGTAAGACCTTTATAACAATCACTTCAAGTAAGTCAAGTAAAACATGACCAGTATAATTATCTTTTAATTAAGCAATATTACATTATACTTGATAACTCAACACATACAAACCCAGTACAGCTATCTTAACAAATATAGTGACATACATGTTTCACTGCCTAATATAATGTCTTTTAAACCTTTTGTGTTTTAAAAGGCATTTAGAGTAAATGCCTCATTTAAACCAGGAGCCTTATCTTAACTGTTACTGCTGAAGTGTTTCTATTTGTTCAACTACACTCATGATTACCCCCTCTAAGATCCTTATGTACCTGTTCCAGAATAGAAAATAAAAACATTCTACCCTATTTACACATGATATTAAATAGGTCATTATTCTGGCCCTCAACTTTAATAGAATATAAATGTTCCTTAACAAAACAGTATGATGCTTACCAGGAGCAGGACCACGGTCTTGGCCAATAGCTGATGGACCTGTGAAAAGTTGAGGGTGAGATAATGTCAGTACCAACTCATGTTGCAGCACAAGGTAATACATCCATATATCTCACATTTACAGTACCTACTGTATTAATTGTTGTACTGGTCACATTCTGAGTATGAGCGTAGAACTGAGGTAAAACCCTCCCCCATAGATCTAATGCCTGACACCTACGTAAAAGTATGTACAGCCTGACACACTGACTGTTGCAGTATTACAATGCTGATCACAGCAAGCCTACCTGTACACTCCTCTGCTGTGGAAACTGTGGTACTCACCTCCATGATGTATGGTGTGATGGATGCCTGGGAGCTGTCATGTGTGCTTAGGTTCACCAGGAATTCCGCAGTGGCTGTGAGTGGTTCCACTGCAGGCCCTCCACCGGTGACAGCATGAACCCTGGCTACATCTGTTGCCCTTTGTGGTCCAGCATTGATAATGTCCATTGTGTGGTGTCAAACCTGCTCATACGTCCTGCCCTGATGACCCGTGCCATTCACATCACGGACAAGGTCTGCCCATAATGCAGCATGCTGTTCCCTGTTTTGCCTCTCCCTGGACAGCAGGATGTGATGATGTTGCCTTAGCCCTTCATTTTCCGCATCAGAGAAGGTTGCATGATGTCTACAATACACGATTCCTGAAAGACAAAAAAAAAGGGATGTCATTACAGGAACACATACGTGGAAGTTCACTATGTAGAGATACAGTAAAGACAACATGGCTGGCACTATCCATTGCTTGCTCACACATGTCATACCCCGCAGTGCTCAAACACACTAAGTGTGTGGACACAACTGAGATAGTAGCAATAGTCAGGTATTCCCGTGTGTGCCATAACAGACACTGCTGTATGATCATACACCCAAAACTCGGGTCAACTGTGGTGTCCCCTATGGGCAACCCCTGATAATACATCTTAGGAACAGTGCCACACAATCAGCAGTGTGCTATTACAACCAGTACAAAGGGACAGTCCAACAAGACCAGTGTGCACAATGACAACAGACAACGAACCCCTGATGTATACATACATCCTGTGAAAGTGTAAGACAGCAAGAGATCAATGACATGTCATTATCACAGGTCTACGACAGGCTTAATGCTGTAATCCCTATTTCTCATACATTTATTCACCCATATTCATCCTGTTGTACACAAAATCAGTTACTTACCTGATGGAGTGCAGTACTCCTCTGTTGATATGTGGTGATAGTAAAGCTTTCACAAGGCATGCTCTTCTGTAAGGAAAGCCTCATACAGACTGGTTCTCCACAGCCAGTTGCTTGCTTTTTAAACATGCTTCTCATCAGCAAGTAATTGCCTGTAAACCAATGTCGGTTTAAAATGCTAACTGCAGCTAACACAGTTGATTTGCACTATCATTAGCCAATGACATGCAACCACTGCACAATATATAAGGCCTTTGTGTAGGTTAGGGCCCCTTTCTATGTTGTGGTGGACATTACTGGGATAAAGAGACTACATCGTCACAGAGGGTAGGTCTGTAGCAGAAATCTTACCATAGAGATGTGTGTGCTACAGGCTGCAGCTGATGCTGCTAATAGACATAGGGAGAGAGTGTGAACACTTTGGAGGACAACTTGTAGGAGTAAGTGTGGGAGCTTTGTCAGCCTTGTTGTAGAGGCAGATCCAGACTGAGGCTACCCGTTCCATTCCAAATAAGGCATGTGTTTAAGGTAAGTATGTTAGGAAATGGTATCACTAACAGAGTACTAGGCAACATGTTTGGTGTGCCCTTGGGTAAGATGGAGTAAAAATATAAGAATATGTCCACCATTTGGGCAACTGCCAGACCTTGTGTTACAGTCTGGTAGTAATTTGCAGTGTGTATGAGGGCAGGCCTTGTTACAGAGCAGGGACTTCCAATGGGTATGTTATCTGTGCAGCTGTGATAAGCTGCACAGTGACTTTGGAAGGATTGTGTGGAGCACTCTGTGTGGCCCTCATTTGCAGTACCTCCGTTGACATTCTGTGTGAAAGAATATTAATGCATGATGTGACACTTTATGCACATATAAGTTTTGCTATAGGGATATGTGAAGTGTGTTCCTACCTGCAGGCCGGTGACTTCCATCAGTGAAAAGCAGAAATGTAATTTGAAATGCAATGTTTGGATAGACAGTGCATGACTCAGTTATTAATTGCTGCCTTCACAATACTGTAAATTCACTTCTACACACCACTGGATTTGAACCCAGGACTGTGTGCCAAAATGTACCATGTGCAAGGCAATTGGCAGACTGAGCTACTGAGTCACTGCTGCAGCAGGTGTATTTGCAAAATATATGTGCAGACATACAGGCTGTGACAGACGCTTTCGGCTGTGACATGACATACATTTTCTACATCCAGCAGTATGTGCACGGCTTTATATGTATGTATGTATGTGTGTGTGTGTGCATCAGAGTCCCAGTTGAACATGTATTTAGCCATTAATGCCTTAGCAGGTGGCTTTTTACATGTTGCTGGTGAAGGGCACATTTACCTGCTATCACAGGCTTCACTTACATCCATTATTCTGTCTTTGGCTTTCTAATGTTGTACTACTGCACCAGAGTCCAAGGTACACTGCCACTTTAATCTGTTTACTTTAATTACATTTTAATCAAGTTTGCGTGGTGCGGCACACAGCTCCGCTGAAACACGCTTAATGACTGTAACTGGCAATTACTACTTTTCTTTAAACCAGCTGTTTTAAGTAAGAGTTGTGTGGTGTGGTAGGTTAATACAGTGGTCTGCAAGTGCGATGGTCTTGGGTTTGAAATATGAGACAGTTGTTTATTTTGTAAATGTGTAATACACGTTTAAAAACACTTATAGTGAATATTGCTCTATTTAGCTGAACTTAGTGAAGCTACATGACGCAGCACGCCATGCAGCAATGTGCTAAAAATATAAAGAAAAGATAAATGGGGAGATAGGAAAGTGGTGAAATGAGGTGCAAGCAGGGGGAAAAACATACGGAGAGGCAGGTAGGGATGTGCAGGAAGAGTGTAGGAAAGAACCATAGCTATCCATTTCTTGTACAGCAACAACGGTGCACTTTGACAGAATTTGTACATGACTTTGAACTCTCAACCCCAGAGAGAGGGGTGACGACAACATAACTGCATTGTCAAGCCAGTTGGACCAAATTAAGTGTGTCCAGTGGACGTGTGTGCCAAATACAGAGCTGTGTGTGGCATGATTTTATTTTTTTTTGGGGGGGGGGGCAGGTGCCTTTTTTTTTTAAGGTGAGAGTGGAATGTTGGGGAAGGGACACAGGTACTTGTGGGGGAGGGTAAGTTGGGTACGTGAGGATGCATTTGCAGACAGAACAAGACAGCAGACAGGAGCAGTGTGTGACATATGAGAGGTTGAACACCTTGGATAGGGAGGGGGTTGTGGAATTCAAGTCCCATGTGCCTCCAGATGGCAGCAATGTGCCACACATCCCCACCCATGGGACTGTCAACTCTGCTACTTCACTGCCCCAAGGGTGACAGTGCTAGAGGCTGGCCACCAGGTCGGCCCAGCATGCCAGCAATCCAGCGTAGGCAGCGATCAAACCCACGGTATACTATCCTGCGCACCAAGACTGGCAGCTCATCCCAGGTGACAACACCCCCTCCACCACCGCTCCCAGAAGGGGGGCTAGGACCCATCCTGTGGGGCGGTACTACCAGACATCGTAGGTAGTGCAGGGGCAGTAGAGGGGACTTGCTGGGACCAGGTGCCACAGCCGGTTGAGGCAAGATAGGGGGATCAGCCGGAACCGGCCTACCTTGATGTGCTTTGGTGAATGAGGTATAGAAATAAGTTAAGGTTAGTAATAACCAAACCATTGTTACTATTGACAGAATTTAACATCATTTTAATTCATACAAATATATATTAATGAATAGTATGTGTAACACAACAGTAAATAACATAACATTCAGCATGGTAACAGCATGCCAGTAAGAAGTAAACCATAAAAGCAACAAAACAGTTTAACAAGTATGTTAATAGTGAATCATAACAACACATAACAATATTAAATCACATTTTGCAAAAATATAGTTAGTTTAGCAACATGTATCATAATAATAAATAATAATAAATAAATGAAGATAAGGGAAGGGGAGAGCAGAAACAATCCATTACTGACAATGCATACTATATCCCTGAAAACACTGCTACTAAATAATCTACAGGCATGTAGTGTCAGTTCTGAGTACATTGACTACAATTCTCCTATAGCTGATGTAGCACGTACAAACCTCTCAAGCTGTTAGCATGGGTCAGTATGGGCCAAGCAATTAACAAATGCAGGTACACTACTATACAGAACACTTTCACAGAAAGTAGACTTCTATAACTACCAAGGTGTTCTGTAAGCAGACCGGGTTATACATTGCACACCAGGTAATCATTTTTCTGGTAATCCTGTGACAGGTGGATTAGGCAGTTGTAGTTACATTACATGAAATTGTGACACCTGAGTACAGTACATAATATAGACATCCACCATGCCTTAACTGGCAGGCATGGGAATAGAACATAATAGTTGTTACTGCAGGGGACATCTGCAAAAAAATATCTTTATTGGTATGTCTGATAACTGTCAGTGAAATGTTACCACAATCATATCTGCTCATAACATGGGCTACCTCAACCATATACCATATATAATTTGTTCCTGGAGTGGGAGAAAAAGACAGTATTATGGAACAGAATTTATTTTGCATTCTAGAACTATTACAGTGCTATACTTGACTGCAGTGACAGCAGAACACACATGCATGGCATACGGCCATAATGCATTTATTAAAACAGATTTCTGTAGAATTAACAACGCTGCTTAACACTTTACTGGTACCGCTAACAAATGTCTGTGAAGTTCATAGAATATCTGTCCATAGACTGGGCTACCTCAGCCATATACCTTTATTACCTGAAGGAGGAGGAACAGAGAGCATTATGTGACCGATAGTGGCCTGTAGACAGCCTTGGACCATACTATGAGTTATACAATATAGTTTGCAGGCCATTACTTTTGCATTCTACAGCTATTAGAGTGTTACACTTGACTGCAGCAACCTTAGCATAGACAAGTAATGCAAACAGCTCTACTGCAATGGTTATGACAACACAACTGCGGTGGTACGGCAGTAGCTTTGTTAACTCAGAGCAAGAGGTTCTCCCGTTCGATTCTCGGCTTAGCTTGGGAGTGCCTTCTGTGTGGAGTCTGCATGTCCTCCCTGCGGTTGGGTAGCGTTTGAAAGACATGCGTGCGTAAATGGGCGTGCCTTCGTTGAAGGTTGGGCGTCGAGCTGGCACCTCAGCGTTTCGTAAAAGTTCCACTGTGGCGACCCTTTACCGGGAAAAAGCCGAAAGACAAACAACAACAACTTTATTGCAGTAAATGCTGTACTCTTTCTTGCTTATTGCACTGCAGTTAGCATAATAAATCGGTACATATCTCACTCACGGCGCGACCTGGCCAGGCCCCCTGCATGGGACTCGACATTGCGAGCCCTCTCAGCTGCAGCTGGAGAGAAATACACTATTATGCATACCAGTTTTGCAGACATTCAGCTTGCTTATTGGTAAAACATAGGAAAAATTACTTACATATTTGTGGGGCATTCCCAGCTCTAGTTTCTTGGACCCAGGTGTCCAAGGTTCCCCTCTTTCTCCTCTTCAGGTCATCAAAATGGTGATGACACTGCTCACCTGTGCAGGGGATACCAGTAACACTGGTGAACTCCCTGTCCAACTGATCCCAGGCCTCCGCCTTACACTCCAAGCCCTGGAAACCGCCCTGCAGCAGCCTGGGTTCATGATTTTTAACCAGGAGCCGAACAAAGACCTTGGACTCCTGAATACCCAATCTCTGTGCCCGAAGGTGCGCACCTTCACCAGCTCCACCTGCCATATACACAGCAGATAACACTCCAAGGAATGATGCAGAATTCTTGCCTATTACGCTTAATATAGGCTGTTTTCCTGCCCTTACAAGTCACTGAGTAACATTCAAAAAAGCATTGCTTAGCAGCTCGCAAACCAGCTAAGCAGTGCGAAAGCTCGCACAACCTGGGGTTTAGCTCAGCTTAGCACCACATAAACAAAAGTAGCCATTGGCATGTTTAAGCAGTGCTTGGCCCAACACAGAATTGCCATATTTCACAAATTTGTTTTTAAAATTAAACATATATAATAAATTAATTTACAGACATCTTACCATTGCTATGGACTCAAACCCAGGACCTACTAAAAATTAGGCTGTATCTCTACCCATTTAGCTATTTGGATACTATGAAAACTAGTATACCCTTCACATATACTACTGGGCTACCTGTTAGCGTTGCTAAGCACCATGCAAATGTGCTTAAATAAACCCAAACACAAATAATTACATACAGTTTCTATTTTTAGATGTTTAGCCACTGTCGGCTATGTATGTATGAGTGCCGCACCGCACAAACAGCAATTAAAAAAAACAGTAAAAAAATATTAAAAATTGCAGAAATACATAATTATGATATTATGATAATTAATGGCATCCGCTTTCTATTTTTTAGATGAATGGGAGGTGTGAGCACAGTTTGACATTGCTGTACTCCGTATCGCTCAAACATAAAAAAAATATCACACATTTGACCCAATTCACAGTGTTTCAACAGTAGCGGGAATCAGTACAGTCCATGCATGACCTCGGGTAGCCTCTACACTTACCCCTACACTGATTCAATAACCCTGTTCCTATGCTCTTCCTCGGCAGCACACACTCATTAATATGCATGGCGGGCTGCCAAGGGGGAACCGCGGCCAAGTACACAGCGGAGCCTACACAGACTTTATTAAATCCTGGGGATAGTCGTTTCCATAAATACTATTATACACAAACAAACTCCAAATTATATTTTTGTAAACTTTCACAAATTTTCATAGGTTTAAAACTGTATAATCTAGACATATATTGCTATTACAGTTTTGCTAACCAGACATAAGCTTTCACAGAAAACAATCCTCTATAAGTACATGCTATTTTTAGATATTTACAGATACATAAAAACATATACCTAATTATATAATTAGTAAAGCTAATAGTACTGGATATCTCTCAAGATACGCAACTTGCAGCACAAATATCAAAGAAAAATTTCTTCAACAACATCTAAGGTTTCACTAATGTCATGCAACAGTTTGTAAGGCCCTCAGTTTTTGAAGTATAAAGTACATATGGAAATGTTTTTGTTTTCATAATTACTAGCAAACAGCCTGCAACATTTCCAGTATAGTGTAATATAAACCAACACTGACAGTGAATTGCCCTGTCTCCCACACTGGTGTTTTGTACTATACACCTCAATAACATACATTATATTTCATAACATCTCAGTTATGAAAATATGAATTTGAAAATAATAAGTGCCAAAGATTAATTTCTCCATTGCAGGACATCCTAGACAAACAGTCTTAGTGTCACTTGGTTAATAATTGCTTGTCCTTTCTAATACTGCCTGTTAGTAGCTGGTAAGCCCAGACCCCAAAAATGTTCTGAACCCCAGAAGGTTGAATGGATGTTAAGTTCAGACCCCAAAAAAGTTCTGAACACCAGAAGGTTGAATGGGTGTTAATTAGAAGTATATAAAAAAGGCATTTAGGCTTGAGTGAATTAACCCTTGTACCTTTCTTTGTAAAATGTTCCCCTATAAATAATCTTTCACATTGTCCCCTTTTACTTTATTTATAATCAGCCAGAGACTCCCGAACCCTGCTTGCAGCCTAAAAATTACTTCCTTCATCCATATATCATTCTTTGTAACCAGAAGAACACCATAGTTGTGAACCAGAATCAATGGCAACTTTAACTTTAGACCTAATCCCAGTCTTTACTTCATTTTCTCCTTATATCTAGAGAACTACCCAGTTGACCACCTAAAGTTCCTCACATCACATGATTAACTGAATCAAAGTATGTTGAAATAATACAGCAACAACTTACAACCCTCTTTTTCACTGTTTATAGAACTATTTTCATAACACGTATTAATGACTCGATAATTTAATTTCTCTATATTCATAAACATCTTTATGTATTAATGTTGTCAGTTCTGTATCATGCTTATAATCCATATTATATAGCAAGACTGGCCTCCAATAAGCAAATTTTCTCTCACTTTCTCATTAGAATTTTAAACTGGTATAAACCGTTAAACCACTTCTTCTCTAACTAGTCCTTTCAGATATCATTCAATCACCTCTTTTCTATGGTCTGTTTTTCTGTTTTGTCACTTCTTTATAAAAGTCAATAAATTAATTAATCTAACCTGAAGATGTATTGTCTTTAATACTTCTGAAAGCCATTTCCTATTCTTCCAGTGCAACCATACTATACAAGTTTACCATAACTATCCACAGCTACCTGTACATTTTCTGATAAATGCTTCCCATTGTCTTACAATTCAGCTGTAGGTACTACTATTGTCTCCATAAGTTGGTCTTGTTCCTCTTTTACTCAATAAATGATATGTAATATTGTCACCCTGTTTTACTGAATTAGCATGTTAAAGGAATTATTTTCTCCTCCCTCTCTCACTACTATTTTTCCACCTGGTGTTCTTTATCTTATCTTCTAAAGAACCATTCAATCTTTCAGTATCTTTACCTACTTTTATTATTGCCATATTCTACCCAAGTTTCTCTTATATGACCACATGGTCTGAAAAGCTTATTTATACTGGCCATGAGACATCACAATTAAAGATTTTCTGTGTAAAACAGTAAAGCAATCTGTATCGCACTTAATATTCCTTTTACAACACATAAACATTCTCTTTCATTATCTTTCAGTTACCACTTCTTCAGATATTTAACAGAAATTTAACATCCTGCCCCTTTCTTCCCCAATTTCCTATCCAGATCAGACTCATGGCTAGCCACTACAGACGTAAATTGGTCGGCAGGATGTAATTCTGAAAAAACTACCTTCTTTTCTAACAGTCATAGTTACTGTTTTACCAGGTATAACCACTGCTGTAGCTAGTAGCTTTATATCCACATTAGAAAACAGTATGACAATTCCACAGAAGTCTTCTGTCCTGAAGGATCATACCACTGATCATCCCCATATAACTTCAAAAATCTTCACCTGCTGCTTTAAAATAAATCAGCCACGTTAATGTATGACATCATAAACAACATTTCAGAACTGCTAATCTCCTTTAAAGAGTCTTTATTTGCTTCACATTTTGAGAAACAGTTCTAAAACTAAATGCTTTCTATCTCCTCTCCTTTATCATTTTCTGTCTAATAAATCTTTTTATCTTTCTCTCTCTCTTTCTCTAGTGGTACCTATATTGCCTCCCTTTGTTATACAATACGTACAACTTGCAATTTCAAACTCAAAAACTTAATATTTAAACTTTATTTAAAGTGCCTGCCTGAATGTATTCTCTACACTTTTGCTGTGTATTTACTAAAGTAATGGTTTCATTGCATAATACTGACTCCCTCTTCTTGTACCAAAACAGTACTTTTTTATATCTTCTCTTTCATCATGTTCATGAATATCAAAATCCTGCTATGTGACATCACAGTTAAACCAGAAAAGTTTATCAGTCCCACATCTGTTATAATTAATTTTACAATTCTTATTTATAAATTTATCAAGAAAGTCTGGGTGGCTTGGAAGTCCCCTTTTCAGAAGTCGTCCAGGGAGAAATGCTCCAGACTAACTAGCCTTTATGTGGCTCTCCCCACCACACACTGCTTACAATGGCATTTATCAGTCATTGAATAGAGGTTTACTGTCCCCAGGAAACAAGAAATCTCAGGCTATCCATTGCATCTTAAGAGATACCTTTGCAACCATAAAGAGGAACTATGTTATTTAAATGTAATGTCTTTAACTGCCAAATCAACCAAGGCTTCCCATTTAACTGTACAGCTACCTCTTGAAGCAATAGTGTTCAAAGGTTTACTAAGTTTATTTATTTATTATTTACTTACATTTGTTGACCGGGAGTGTCCAACTGGATGTAGGTCCATTTTTAGCGGAGGCCCGGGGAGAAAAGCTCCACAGTTAAAATAAACAGACAGTAGTTTAAATTGGATTACATAGCGATTAACAATTTGATTAACATAGCAATTAATTACAAACATATTTACAGATGAAGAACATAGTACATCAGTAGACAACTAGAATCTTTATCTGCGAAGTACATAACAGACATTAACAAATGTTACAATAAGAAGTTCCTACTGTATAATAAGTATTAGGCTTATGAGCATCTGAGCTTGCTATAATCAAGGTAGTTAGTGGGGTGGAAAGAAAGGTAGTGGTTGGATGGGGTGGGTGATATTAGAGTCAGAGTTGCAAGGGCATAGCTAGCATGTTTTTAGGTGCGCTTTTAGTAAAGTTTTGAAGTGGGTGCATGATGGTACAGAGGTAATTGTGGGTGGGAGGGAGTTCCATAACTTGGCTATGCCGCAAGAGAATAGTGCTTCACCAGCAGAGTTATTGGCTTTAGTGATCTGCAAGTGACTTTTGTTTCTGGATCTTAGTGGTCTGGTGGTGCGAGAGGGTTGGAGTAGATTCTGGAGGGATGGGACATTTAGTGGATGGTTTACTAGTTTGTGGGCGAGTGAGAGTTAATACCATTGAAGGAGGTGAGGGAGTTCAAGCCAGCCCAGTTCAGCAAGTGTGAGACAGTGGTGACTACGGTAGGATGCCCCTGTGGTGAACTTAGCGATTTTGTTGTAGCAGGTCTCTAGCTTGTTTAGATCGCATTGCCTTAGGTTGGTATATATTGGAGAAAAGTTAGAAAAATTATCTTTCAAGAAAGTCAAAACATTCACTATTTGCTCTGTAAATAATTCAGAAAATTAGTTTTAAACTGTAAAATGACTTTCTACCTTGTTTTTAAACTAAGTCCTGAAGTGCACAATCCTTCCAAAGACACATGTGCGCCTATTTATACATGCAGCAACAAAATGGACAACATACTCAAAAGTCTCAAATATAATGCCTTCAAATGCTCCTCTACCCAGACATATGAAATACTTGCTAACCTGAAAAAATTAGTAGATTAACCAGGTTGTTCCAAACAGTAGCTATTAAATAAATCATCTTTTTTAGATGCAGGTCTTATCCCAAATCAATGTCTCCTCTCTATATTCCATATCAAAGGATAAAAAGGTCACACAGACAAACCATTTACTAAAAACTCCAGGAAAGACCCAGCAAAGCTGTGCAATACTTTAAACCTCCTGTAGTAGAGGCCCATGGGATACATGCAAATAACCTACAAGGACATACCAGTGTTGCTGCTAAATAGCCTCTGAATGCTCCTGACATTTTACTTTTTCAAGTCTAAAAGCCAAACTCTACTAACTGTAGACATGCCATGTTTTGCTCTAAGGATGTTATGTATAAGTAAGTAGTTTGAGTGGAGGTTACTGGCATATATTTCCAGTTATGGGCATATCAGTACAAATCCAGCTCTCAGTCTTGCATGCTCACGCAACATTAATTCGCTATGGCAGAAGCCATGAAGGAAGTAAGGCAGAATAGTATATATCAGTCTACATAATTACAAAATATGCAGAAGTATCACAGTGTATCCTGTTAATCTGCAAAAAACTTTTGTATGAAATTTGAAACGAAGTTGTTGCACGTTTATAGCACCTTTAAGAACTATTGTGATAGATGAGTTTAATGCTGCACTGACTAATTTCAATCTGCAAATAAATTAATTCAGAAAGATGCTGGTTGGAGTATCAACCTATTTTCAATCAACTGAAGATGACCAATCAGATAAAAAAGCACCACAAGTAAATCTCTAGAATTCCTTAGGGTAATGTGGCCCAAAATATCAAGGTGCATCTTTTATACTCCTAAAATGTCAGAAAATGTGCGTTTTTGATAATTATTAAGCTAAAGATCTTCACTGTGAAAGAAACTATTGCAGCTAGTGTACAAAAATCACCAAATTAATCTTGGTAGTTTCCAACCAAACAGTTCTGACCACAACTTTTATACAATGTTAAATGCTAAAACAGTATCCCTATCTTTCTCCTTCTCATCCAACACAAATACCCAGATACCCTCCTAACTATTCTTCACCCCTTACAACCTTTTCACCTGTTGCCCCCTGTGCTACAGCAATGCAATATCCAAGATGTGCCTATGCACCTGTTAACGTTCAAGTCAAGACATTACTAATTAAAACTTTCCAACCCCCCCCCCCAAAAAAAGACTTGCATTCTCTCAGTTCTAGTTACCTACAACAAACCTTTTTCTGCCTGCATATAATGTCCCAATCTACAACATGTTGCTGCAAGCGCCAGGCATCTGCCCCTTCATAGGGTCATAGGTTCATATTAGGCTATCTTCCCTAGGGCATTTATAAGCCTAGCCAGAGTGTGTTTGGCTTTCGCCACCCATTTTAAATTAATTTTGCTATGCCCTTTTTCGAGGTTAGTATAGTGTGCCTCTGTCTAACAGTGACACAGAAGTGATACCCGGGGTAAACCTACGATCCCCCATCCACTCATCAAGATTCCTCTTGAAGAGGGTCAATGAGGGACTCTGCCTAACCTGGACTGGAATTTTATTCCAGAGTGAAGGGAGCCTCTGGGTTATGAATCTGTCCCTCCAGCATGTTCTATTTATTTCAGTGCTGAGGTTCAAGTCTCTCGAGCGCGTAGCTCGATGGGATTTGGATTTTCTGAGGTGCAGCATGTCCATTAATTCTGGGTTGGTCATGGCTTTATACGTCAGGCACAGATCGCCTCTGAGCAGGCGGTATGCCACTGAGTAGAGCTGGAGTTTCTTTAACCGGGCAGCATATGGCATCTGTTTGAGCCCTTTGATCCTCTTGGTGAGGTACTTTTGGGGTCTTTCCAGTTGCTGCAGGTGTCTGGTAAGGTACATCCCAAAAGGGGCACTGTACTCAATTATGGGCCTGATGAGGGATGAGTAAAGAGGCACGATGACCTTACCCTGATCTAGATGTGAATGTCTTCATGATTAGGTGGGCTATATAAAATTTTTTTCTAACCACTTTGGCCACGTGGTTGTCAAATGAGAGATTGCTATCAACTTGGGTCCCCAGGTCCCGCATTACTTCTTCTGTACTTAATGTATTACCACCTATGTGGTAATTTGTGGGCACTTTGTTTTTGCCAAAGGGGATGACTATACACTTTTTGGTGTTTAGCTTGAGGCCATGGTTCTGGCACCAGTTGTCTGTTTCTATGAGGCCCTTTTGGAGGATGCTTGTGTCGGCTGGAGAGTCGATTATAGCGCCCAGTTTGCAGTCATCTGCGAACTTGGTCAGCCACAGTCCTTCCGTGTTGGCCTGTACCTCCGAGAAATATATATCGAACAGGAGAGGTCCCAGGACTGAGCCTTGTGGGAACGCCACTCGTAACTGGTTTGGAGTCTGACAAGGCTCCAGCAATTCTAACCATGTGGGTTCTGTCCTTGAGCCAGTTTGCAACCCATCTAGTGACATAGGGGTTTATATTTAAGCTGGTGAGCTTATCTATAATGCCCGAGTGGGGTATTGTATCGAAGGCTTTTGTGAGGTCCAGGTAGGCTGTGTGGACCACCTTCCCCTCGTCAATGGCCTTGGTGACTGTTTCAAAGAAATCGACCAGGTTTAAGAGGCAGGATCTGCCCTTAACAAAGCCGAACTGGGTAGGATCCAGTGTCTGTAGGTCCCCAACATCTTTTTTTATGAGGTCCATGATGATCCTTTCCATAGCTTTGCAGACCAAGCTAGTCAGGCTTATGGGGCGATAGTTTCCAGGATCCGTTTGGGCACCACCTTCGTGGAGAGGGACCACTGTTGCTGTACGCCACTCTTTGGGTACATATCCTGTGGTAAGGCTGAAACTGAACAGTAGTTTTATGTTTCGATTTAGCTCTTCTTGGAGTTCATGTAGGATGTGGCCCGGGACACCGTCTGGTCCCATTGATGCTGTGTTTTTTGCTTTGGAGAGGGCGGCTCTTACCTGAGCATCTGAGATGTCAGGGGGGCAGCACTCTGCTGGGATAGATATTTGCCCTTTTGGTGGGGAGGGGGCGGGGAGTTTGCGCTGAACCTGTCAGCTAGGATGTTGGCAATGTCTATGGGTTCGGTGTATTTTTTGTCATTTTGGACTAATTCTGAGCATATCTGGGAATTCCCACCAAGGTTCCTAACATAACTAAAGAAAGCCTTGTGATTATCCTTAGTGTCCTGTGCAATATTTCTCTCGAAGCTGGCCTTAGACGATTTTATGAGTGCCGTAGTTTTTTGCTAACACTGATCAGAGATGCCTTCCCTTTTTGGGATTTTGCTCTATCATGTAGTAGCTTCCTCCTTCTATTGTATAGTTTGTTTATGGCTGGGGTCCACCAGACAGGACGTCTGCCTTTGGAGGATTGGGTCTTGGTTTTATTTGGGATTGCATGATCCATGCATTCCTGAAGGTGTTCATAGAATGCGTTTATAAAGGATTCTGCGGTCTGGGCCGTATTTTCCACAGGCCCGGGGGCTTTGAAGGATTCCACCTCGGTTTTGAGGAGTGTGAAACTTGCTTTAGAGAAGTTTTTCACTGTGGTTTTCTGGGCAGGGGTGGGGTCGGGATGTGAATATCCAGTGAGATTAGTTTATGGTCTGATCTTACCAGTGAGGGATACACTTCTGGTCTGGAGCATAGAGTCCCCATGTTGGTGATGATCAGGTCAAGTATGTTTTCCCGTCTTGTGGGAGTGGTAACAAGTTGTTCCATAGCATTTGAGTTTATAAATTCTGGGAACCTTTGAGCTAGGGTGTTGGAGCTAGAGTAATGCTCCCAGTCTATGTTTGGGTAGTTGAAGTCGCTCAATATGATGGTGTTTGGAGAGACCTTCATATTTTCCAGTGTTCTCAGGAAGGCCGAGTGGGGTTCCTGGGTTTGGGAGGGTGGTCTGTAGCAGGCTATAAACTGGAAGGCAGTTTTACCCACTGTTAGTTGCACAAGGATAGTCTCTGATGCTTCGTGCTGTGCCACCAACCTGGAGGTGTGGGTATCTTTGACGAATATTGATACTCCCCCTCCTTTTCTGGTTCGGTCCAAGTTTTGGGGCCGAAAAGCATGGTATGAGGTATAACCTGGTAGTGCTGGGGTGCTCTCGGAAGCCTTGAACCAGGTTTCTGTTACTGCACAGATATCGATGTTCTCCATGCTAAGGAGAGTTTCGAGTGCATGCATCTTGAGGTTTAGACTTCTGGCGTTGAGTAGCATTACTCTTAGTTTCTTATCCCTTGTGATACCTATGGAGGTGGGTTTGTCTTTTGAGCCTTGCCTAAAAAAGGCACTATGAGGGTAGCAAGAGCCTTTGCCAATATCCGAAAGCCCAGGGGTGACAGGTGCAAGCCGTCCCTAGCGAAGCATCGTGGCCTGTCGAGCATGTCATCCCAGGCTGATAGGCATTGGATCCCCTTTGAATGACACAATACTTAAGCCAATTGTTGAAATTGATCATCTTGTCTTCATATTGTGGCATCATTCTTGGTGAGGGTAAGATGCTACTCAAGGTCAGGGTCATACCGGCCTGGGCCACATGCTCAGACAGCTCCTCTATGTCTCTTTTCATGTAGTCCAGGGAGGTACATCTCAGGTCATTCACACCAGCATGGACAATGACTGAGTCATATTTGTACTTGCCTTGGAGTGATCTGAGTGCTTGTATTATGTGACGGATCCTAGCGCCCAACAGGCAGCTCACCGTGACCTTCTCCTTGTTCAGCCTGGTGAGCGGGACGTCAGTGTGCCTGACGATAGAGTCACCTATTACAAGTGTATCAGGTGTGTTGCTTAGCCTTAAGGGCTGTGACTGTTCGGCACACTGGCTTTGTGAGCTATGTGTTGCACGTGTTTTGTTTTGGGGTAGCGGTTGCTTGGGTGTCTGCTTTGGAGGTCTCTGCTGCTTAGGCAGATTTTTATTTAGAGCCTCCAAGTATGTTTTGTGTGTTTATGTGTTTGGTTTGCTGTCGTGGTAGGTCTATGTGAGACTGGAATTGTAGTGAGTGTGGTTTCCTTCTCCTCCTGACAGGTTTCGCCAGTACTGAGTTGAGAGAGCTTAGCCTCCAGTTTGGCTATATGGTTGCATCTCTCACATGTGTTGGAATTTGTTGGGAGGAGGAGAGGGTTGTCTGTGTACATGAGACAGTTGTAACATTGCCTCAAGATTCCCAGATTCACCAGCTGCACCAGAGAAGAGATTGACAACTGACCTTTGGACATGCTAAAATAGTACTGGGAATTCCTTTATAATTGAAAAAAAAAGGGCCAATGGGAAACAAGGTACTCAAGGGGAGTTTGTGAGGGTGTAGTGCTTTTAATTTTTTAGTGCTGACTTATATAATTGCTTTAGTGAGCAAGTGCCAGGTAACTTAAATGCAATGTGTTACAGGTAACTTAAATGCAAAAATGACAAGCAGTAACTTTCTTTCAAGTGAAACAAGGAAATAAGTACAGTAAGCAATGCAGATGTCACTAGGGTTCCACAGAAGAGCTGAAAAGCCGCATTTTAGGTGGAATTAGCGTTTCATGGAAATAACAAACAAACAAGCATACAAACAAAGCTAGATTCAGCAGGCCTGGATCTAGTCTATGCTACAGCAAACAAGGTGTAGCAATTCCAGTAAGAAACAGTTCAAATATGCAGGCACTATAAGCCTTTAACCAGAAATTCCCAGCTCAGAAGGGCAGAGTCCAGCCTCTCCTCCCACAAGAGTGCAGACCAAGAACCTTCTTAATGTAAAATAACTGGCCTGAAGCCCAAGTGCTTAAACCAGAACTAATACACTTTTAGAATAACAGACACTGAGCCCTCAGTCAGCAGTTCCCAACTTAGAAGGATGTAAGCTACCTGTCCTGCCACCACAGTGCAGGCCACAAACCTTCCTAATGTAAAACAACTGGTCTGAGCCCAAGTGCTTAATCCAAAAGACTTAGAATGATAGCTACATTTTAATCAAGTTACTACCAAGCAGTAATAAATACAACTGAATACTTCAAAGAATGCCTGGATTAGTGCTCAAGTTATACAAACAAAACTAGATTCAGCAGGCCTGGATCTAGTCTATGCTACAGCAAACAAGGTGTACCAATTTGGTAAGAAGCAGTACAAATATGCAGGCACTATAAACCTTTAACCAGAAATTCCCAGCTCAGAATGGCAGAGTCCAGCCTCTCCTCCCACAAGAGTGCAGACCACGAACCCTCTTAATGTAAAATAACTGGCCTGAAGCCCAAGTGCTTAAACCAGAACTAATACACTTTTAGAATAACAGACACTGAGCCCTCAATCAGCAGTTCCCAACTTAGAAGGATGAAAGCTACCTGTCCTGCTATTACAGTGCAGAGCACAAACCTTCTTAATGTAAAACAACTGGTCTGAAGCCCAAGTGCTTAAACTAAAAGGCTTAGAGTGAGTTACACCAAGCAGTAATAAATACAACTGAGTACTTTTAAGATTACACAAAAGCAAAATAAAGTAGGAAGAAACAGAAATACAGTAAAAGCAGATATTTTTTTTTTGAGTGAGCAAATGAGATGGGCCCAGGAGGAGTATCCAAGTGCAAATTTACAAGAGGGGCGGGCAGTTTCAAAGCCACCAAGATTAATACCAAGACAAAAACAGGGAAGGTGGGTGAGGACCTACTGAAAACACAGTCAACTTCTAGCTAGATATTGCTCAATGCAACACAAACAAATTACTTTAAAAAGTGCAGATAAAAGTTACTTAGCTACACTTATGCGTTCAATTGATATCATGCAGGTCTTAACCGGCCAAAGCTCACAGTTTAAACAGAAGATAATTCACTGTACCACTTGTATAAGACAAAAACTGAATAACAATGAAGGAAACTACTACCCCCACCTATCACGGGCTATGCAGGTTTTTAACAAGCCTTAACTGAAAATACCACATGCACTACTGAAAAAACAGTCAACTTCTAGCTAGATATTGCTCAATGCAACACAAACAAATTACTTTAAAAAGTGCAGATAAAAGTTATTTAGCTACACTTATGCTTTCAATTGATATCATGCAGGTCTTAACCGGCCAAAGCTCACCGTTTAAACCTCAGTAGTACACATTAATGGATTATTTCAGTACTCCACTTAATATTTACAGTCTAGGTCAACAACATTCCACTTCAAGCAACAAAGCACACATTTTAGCATATCCCACACTCCCTGCAGCCAGTATCTCTCATATTTCACTCTCATATTCTACTTTGTGTCCCCTAAAAGACTGAACACCAGGTGGTGGGCAGATAGCCAAGAAAAGGAGTCTATATCAGAACATCGAAGTATTAAAACTTTGAATGTTCTGATATCGAACACTATTCAGTGAATGCTAAGAATAGCAAAGCTGCAGAACAGCGAATTCTTTCCTCTGGAAAGAATTTGGTTGGCTGTTTCTGTGGCTTCGCTATTCTTAGTGCTGTGCTGGAAAGTTACGGGTTGGGCTCAGGTAAGTGTGCGATTGTTTGTACATTAGGGTTAGGGGCAGGTTAAGTGAGTTAGGGTGCGGATTAGGCATGTGTGCAATAGTGACAGATTTTAGGGTTAGGGGCGGTTTAAGTGAGTTATGGTTAGGGCGCAGGTTAGGTGAGTGTGCGATAGTGCGGACCTTAGGGTTAGGGTTTGGGTTAAGGTAAGTGGGTAGATAGTAGTGTATGCTTAGTTTAGTGTAGCATTAGATGTAGGAATTTAAGTGTGTGTGTGTGGTTGCTGTTTGTCTGAAGTGCTTGTGTTGTGTGCATGTGTTTCAGAGCAGCGAATTTTTTCCATGGGAAAAAATTTGCTGTTCTGAATGTCCGATATTTTCATGTTTAGATGTTTTGGGGCCGATGAAATAGCATTCACTATTTTCTTCTTTCGATAACATGATATAAATGCAACAAAAGCCTTGCAAACTGATTATAGTTCACTACCACAACGGTTGGCATATCACATATCCACAGTCCTCTATCACTAACATCCTGCATTCACCAGTAACACTTACCAGTTATCACCACAGTATTCTCCATGATACGCTCAACCTCTTCCACTGACACCTGCAAAAACAGCTGCAAAACTGCTCTTTCTCACTTCCATCTATAAATTTTCAAAACATCTAGCATTCTTTACAGTCAGAAAAAGACATGCAAACATCAAAAAGACATGTTACCAGGATAGAACTGTTTACATCAAAGTATATCCTATCCCTCATCTCCCGTTCCTTATTAAGATTGATTTGGCCTACAACTTCCACATCATTTCCTTTGGCCTAATGGGAAGCCTGTGTTTCTCACACTTTCAGTTCCTGCTTTCCCACCATACTTCTTCTGCCCCTTTATCTCCATGTCTACAAAGACCCAGGAAGTCAGAAGAGCACTCTGGAAGCCTATGTCCTCCTACTGCAACCCCTCCATCATTTCTTTTGCTAAGCCAAAGATTACCCTTCATCTCTGCCAAAACATCGACATAACAGAATGTCAAATTAACAGTAGCCAATTCCTCCTGTCTCCATTTTCATAATGTCTTTACTCAAAAAAGAAATCAAACATACACCAATCTGTATCCATCTTCTGGTAGACCACTGAGTTCACCACTCTTGCCCTCTCCATCAGCCACACTTTTTTCTGATTATTTGCATGTTTGAAAAACACAAAAAGAAAAATCTAGCAAAGCTAGACTTTCCACTGTGTGACACCTTAAACCTCTTGTATCAGAGGAAACATGGGATATATAAAAATTACCCTTTAGGGATATCAGGTGTTTCAGCTAAATGGCAATTCTGAATGTCCACATCTTTTTCCTTTTACTTTTAAGTCTATTCATGGACAATTTCAGACCAATAAAGCTAAACCACTTAGCTGAAACATAGTGGAAAGTCTAGCTTTGCTAGAGTTTTCTTTTTTGTTGTTTTTTTACCAACTGGTTTTCCTGTGTGACCTTTTTACTCATTGTTTTAGTTTGTTAGTTAGGATATTTTACAGACACCCTTATGTTTATGAATAGCAGCTGGGTATGACAACCCTGTGTTTCCAAAAGTCAAGCATTCCTCTTATGCTGTACTGAAGATGCCATAAGAAGGTGGAAATATGCATGCCCACAGCTAGAGGGTTTTGGCTTTATTGGCCTGAAACTGTCCATTAGTAGACTTAAAAGTAAAAGTAAAAGTCATGAACATTCAGAATT
Organism: Protopterus annectens; assembly: GCF_019279795.1. Taxonomy (NCBI): domain Eukaryota; kingdom Metazoa; phylum Chordata; order Ceratodontiformes; family Protopteridae; genus Protopterus; species Protopterus annectens. Next base: position 1,713,105,587 of record NC_056731.1, on the reverse strand, counting down.
GTCATTTAGCTGAAACACCTAATATCCTTAAAGGCTGATACCTTTAAAGGGTAATTTGCATATATCGCATGTTGCCTCTGATACAAGAGGTTTAAGGTATCACACAGTGGAAAGGCTGGCTTTGCTAGATTTTTCTTTTTGTGTTTTTTAACCAATTGGTTTTCCTGTGTGACATTTTTACTCATTGTTTTAGTATTTGCATGTTTACTACTGAATGCCTTCAGCATTGCTAGGGCCTCCCAAATCCTCCCCATATGAAGTGTCCTTTCTGGGGTGAAATCCACTTCATTAAAATTCTCCAGTAAATTACCACTATGTGCCGGCCAAAGTGAAGGGCACCTCCTGTGGTCTGCACCTTCCAGCTGCTCCATCAAATGCAGATTAAGATTCTGTGAACAGTTTTCACAATCTTTAGCTCTTCTTTGCATTGCTGCTGCTGCCACTCTCAGCTGCATCATCTCTACAGCCTGTTTTAGAAGCCGCTCATGCTGCCATTGCAGTACTCCTCTAGCAGCACCATACATTGGTAAGCTGCCTTCACATCAACATGGACACCTCCAAGCCTTTATCACACTCCATCCCCATCATCCACCATTACCAAAATCATCTCCAGCACTCTATCCATTTTTTATGTATAAATCCCACTGCAATCCTGCCTCCCTCAGCTTTGATAAAACAAAAGCGCTGAAAGTAGTAGAATACTTGTACTAAAGTATTGTAAAACCAAAATAGCGAACTGAATTACGACCACAAAAGAGGCACGGATACATGTTTAGCGCTTTCTTCCACTTTAATATAAATGTGAACTTCTTCAGAAAAGACACGAGCCCTCTCAAACTCGTGTCTTTTATGCATACTTACAGGATGTGATGTCATAACATCGTAATTTGATTCTTATTAAATAATTGATTATGACAATTCTTTTCTACATGATATTTTCTAATACTGCTGTAGCGAACAAATGTTTTCACACTTGTCTGGAAATGAAAACAAATCTTATAACTTTCAGTGTTTTAGCTCTGAATGAGCCATTAGTGTGAATGATGTTTAAATGTATCTCACCATAACAATCTCAATTTTGATGCCAATATTCATATCTATATTTGTAAACATTCTTGAACTGATGAACTTCTTCATATGTACATTATATATCAACTATCCATTGTCTAATCAAACCTGTTCCATTGGGTGCACACACATAATAAAATATAAAATGTAAAGTGAATGTCTGTGACACTCAATTTAACATACAATAAACATATAATTGTGTGTATTCATACCCGACTATATGCAATGTATGTCAACATATTCACACGTGCGCACCTGTACTCACACTCTCAAAAACACATACACCCACAAGGAATGTGTGCGTAGACACACTCGCAAACATCCACATACTCACACACACCCGCACACACATCACACCCTCACTTGTTCAACACAAAAGATGCGCTCCATGGAAATGCTAATATGACCAAATAGAACAACTACATAAATTTGTATATTGACGTTCACTTTGTTTGTACATCATCAACACTTACACCCACCCAAGATGGCCAACTGTCTAATACACTAATGTGTGTCACCATAATTGTCCTTATGTGTTTTTCCAAAAATCAAACAACCATACGAATATTGAACACATTTTAAAAATAAATTCTGTGTGTACGACAGTTGCCACTGTCATGTTATTCACATGATGATACTTACAAATTGTCTAATGATTACCACCTCACATTCTATATCTTGTCGTCAGGTAAGTAGGATGGACTAAGAGTTTACAATGAACATCATTAAAAAGGTGCTTGTCTACTATATTATTTCTATTTAAAATTTTTTGTTGACATTCTGAACTATGAATTACTATCTTGCTAACTTACAACTATGTCAGCAACACTATCTATATGTTAAAAAACATTTTATGTTTATAACCTCATTTAACCCTGGCTGGGAGTCTGCCCCTAAAATTAATTGCCATAAAGTTTCTTTCCACGGAGCGCATCTTTTGTGTTGAACAAGTGAGGGTGTGATGTGTGTGCGGGTGTGTGTGAGTATGTGGATGTTTGTGAGTGTGTCTACGCACACATTCCTTGTGGGTGTATGTGTTTTTGAGAGTGTGAGTACAGGTGCGCATGTGTGAATATGTTGACGTACATTGCATATAGTCGGGTATGAATGCACACAATTATATGTTTATTGTATGCTAAATTGAGTGTCACAGACATTCACTTTACATTTTATATTTTATTATGTGTGTGCACCCAATGGAACAGGTTTGATTAAACAATGGATAGTTGATATATAATGTACATATGAAGAAGTTCATCAGTTCAAGAATGTTTACAAATATAGATATGAATATTGGCATCAAAATTGAGATTGTTATGGTGAGATACATTTAAACATCATTCACACTAATGGCTCATTCAGAGCTAAAACACTGAAAGTTATAAGATTTGTTTTCATTTCCAGACAAGTGTGAAAACATTTGTTCGCTACAACAGTATTAGAAAATATCATGTAGAAAAGAATTGTCATAATCAATTATTTAATAAGAATCAAATTACGCTGTTATGACATCACATCCTGTAAGTATGCATAAAAGACACGAGTTTGAGAGGGCTCATGTCTTTTCTGAAGAAGTTCACATTTATATTAAAGTGGAAGAAAGTGCTAAACACGTATTTGTGCCTCTTTTGTGGTCGTAATTCAGTTCGCTATTTTGGTTTTACAAGTTTTTAAGTTCAAACGGTTCAGTCCGTTGGTTCAGTTTTTAGTTGTACTAAAGTATGTTACTTGTCCACCTTTGTGTAACACCAGCAATCCAGCCAGCCATCTCCTTGTAGAGTCAGCAGCAGCCTCAATATCTGGCCACAGAAATTACAACCCGGGAGCTTCAGGCTCTTTCAGCACAAAATTCACCAGTGAAGGGAATGTGGAAATCTGAATCTTTGATGAAGTCATTTACTGGTTTGTCCCTTTCTACATCCAGTAATGTTGACTAGTAAGCATGAAAAATCACCAGGTCTTAAAACTATTAACTTTCCCATGGAGTACAAGAGGATGATTAACTGATGGCTGGATAGGCCTCTATTACAAGAGGTGAATGACAAAAAAATACAACAAAGCTTGTACAAGGTCTGATAGATGCTCATCGCTCACACTGCCTCAGTGGCATATGGGTTCTGTGCCTGCACAAACCCACACTGGCAGCTTTCCAGAGCTAAAATTCCTCTCCTCGGACTCTGTGATAAGGTACTGGCTAAGGCCCTCCCATCAGAGGAAACCTAACCCTTGTCCTTTTCACATAAAATTATTCAGTCTTTTTCTGCCAGTTGTAGGACTCAAAGTTGAATCTCCTCAGCAATCTGTATTGGTGGATTACAGCTTACACACTCTAAATCTGGTCACACAGTATCAGGGGTGACTGTTGCAACCCACTTTACAGCAATTGCTACTGACAGTCTGGATGATTCTGTCTTGATACATTTTAGGTACTGGTTACATTTTAGGTACTTGTTCCATGAGGGTGTGCGGTAGGTATGGAAGGAGGAAGAAAACCAGCCTCTAGAAAATCTTAAGTTTACAAGTGGAAGATGTTTTCTAGGTGCTGCCTAACTGAAATCAGAGGGCCTAGTATGCTCCCTACCCCACTGTTTTTTAAATATTTGTGCGAGACACTCAAAGATGGCTTATCTTATGTATCTATCACAGTGCAACTTGTGGCCAGCTCAGCTTGTCTGCCCATGGATCCTCCTCTTTTGTCTTTTTTTGTGGTTAAACAATTTATGAAAGAAGTGCTGCACTTGAGTCCACCTCTCGATGGCAAATTCCTCCTCCTTAGGATTTCAGCTCTGTCCAGGAAAAAACGACCTGCTCTCCTTCTGAACCTGCCTTTCGGGTTGATTTGAAATTCATCCCTGTTTACTGCTCTGACATCTGCAAGGCGAGTCTCTGAAGTGCAAGATCCCACTTACCGAACCTTTTCTATACTTTATAAATTCTAACATACATTCTAATCTCCTCACAAAACCTGAAACCACCTACGGTAAAATAGCTACATTTGCAACTAATAAGCCACCAAAGTCACATCACTGTCTTGCTCTTAAGTCTTTAAACTTGTTAGAACTCCCTCATCATCTTCAGCTTTCACAAATTACCTTCATTCACCGCATCGTGTACAAACCCTCCTCCTGCCCCAACATCTCTCTTTAGTCTCCTTCTATACCTCCTTCGAACGCTAAGGAGCACTGATCAATATCACCTAGAAATCTCCAAACCCAAGGGATCTTTTGGACAAAAACTGCATAGCTATTTACCAGACCTCTCATGGAACAAACTTCCCATGTCTAAATGAAAAATAAACAAGACACCTGACTTTAAGAAAGTTGATTACATAAATAATACCTGGACATGTCATTGTAAATATCCTACCTGAACTCTCTACCCTCTCCTGTAATCCAACTCTCACTCTCTTATTATCCGATTAAATATTGTCTTACATATCATCTTATCTGCTTCCTCTTAGCCCAGCTCATCCCTTATTCTTCTCCACTATACTCCTCACCTAACCTCCTCACTAACTAACTTCACTTCCACTTATTATCTATCTAACTCTCCTCTCTTCCTATTTCCCCTACCTTACCTCCCATCAAAACTTATATACATGCTCAATCTCCAATTCTATAAGCTGTTTCCTTTCCAAATTTAACTTTTATTTATTTATTTATTTTATTTATTTATTTAACATTTGTTGACCCGGAAAGTCCGACTAGGTTCCACAGAGCCTGTTTTCAGCGAAGGCCCGGGGAGAAATGCTCCTTTTTACTAACAGGATATCTTCCCTGCACACTACTTAACAATGCTGCTTTATTCTACTAATTGAACTGCTGGTTATACCAAAATCACTGTAATATAGAGGTGTGTAATAATATGTTATATCTGTAATGTCTGCATATAGTATTAATGTATTCTACTACAGTATCTTACTAGCCATTGTGATGTGTGTAATAATGTGTTATACCCCTTCTGTCTGCTTACAGTATTAATGTGTGTTACTTTTGTATCTAACTAGACATTATGATGTAATAACTTGTTTTACTGTGAAGATTGTCTCCTCAGGCCAAGGGGCTTTTGCTCAGCCAGATTATCCTGGTTAATAAATGTCAAATAAATAAATAAATAATAAGTAAATAAAGATCACATGACAGGTAATCTTATCTGATTTTCCAGAATGACAGGGTTGCTTTATAGACTAATCCTTCTTTCATGCCAAAAGTTGTTTCAACATTTATCCTGAACTAAGCCAGCATTCTACCAGTTTTCTTTCCGGAATCTAAAAATAAGGGAGAGAAGATTCTGCATACCCTGGATGTACACAGGCACCTCAGGTATTACCTTGACAGAACTAAGCCCTTCAGGAAAGCAAACAGGTGTTTTTTTTTTTCCTGTTCTGGGCTAAGAAAGGTTAACCTGCCTCTAAGCAAACGATTGCTCATTGGCTGTCCTCTACGGTTGTTTTTTGTTACTCCCACCATCGTATAATCTACTCTGTGCAAAGGTAGACACATTCCTCCAGAGCCTTATCCTCTTCTGTGGCATACTGCAAAGAAGTGAACTCTAGAAGCAATCCAGAGGCAGCAATGTGGTCCTCTGTTCATACTTTTACAAAGCACTACAAAAACTGGATTATTTTTCAAGTTCTAGAGCAGGTTTTATGTGGACCATTCTCCAGAGGCTCCTGGATCCTTATCCTTTGTTCGTCGAGGTAGGGTAAATTTTGGGAATCTATCCATATGCCACTGAGGCAGTGTGAATGATGAACTTAGTAGAGTTGCAGAAGTCCCACTTACCTATAACAGTAGATGTTTTAATTTTACACTGCTTCAGTGACAGTACCTGCCCACCATCCCCATTATTTTGTATACTGTTCAATGGTATTCAAACCTGCTATGTTGTCAGTTAGCTTTGGTTATGCGTGTTGGTATTTTATGGTTGCGAATTGGTTGGTTTCAAGCAATTCTTACTTCAGGTCCTTATTGGTCTGTCCTACTTGGCACTAAAAGCCTGAAGAACAAATTTTCTGTGACATGGGTAGGCTTCCCCTGATGCAGGGGCTTAGCCAATCCCTCTATCACAGAGATTCAGAGGTGGGAATTCTGACCTCTGGAAAGCTGACAGTATGGACTGTGCAGGCACAGAACCCATATGCCACTGAGGTACTATGCAATTCAAACATCTACACTTACAGCTAAGTAGGACTTATGAAACTGTACTTTTCTTGGCTCTAATGAAATAGAACTAAATAAAACCTCCAATTTTAATCATGAATAATAATGAACAAAAGATGTTTGTCTTCATCTTTGCTCTCGAAGACCCATTTATACTGACATTAATGATCATTATTATGGGTGACCCAAGGAAATAAGTATTATACAGTTCTCCTTGTAGTGTTCTTATTTGATGAAAGTTCTGTTTTTATGAATTAATTTAAGTAACCCCTGTAAAAGCCAAGCATTTTCTGGGGGCAGTGCTTTCCTGTTTCCACTATGCCCATTTTACGACTAACCCAGTTTATAAAATACACAACTTTCAAATACAATACATTTCTGAGGTTTTCTACTTAGTCTACTGTAGTGTCTTAATTTTTCCTTTAACAACTGTACTCCATGCTTCTGTGCACAGGAGTAATTTATTTATTTACTTATTTGCATTTGTTTACCAAGATAGTACACTGGGCCGTTAAGACCCCATTTTCAGTGGAGACATAGGGAGAAAAGCTTCACAATAACATGAGCATACAGGAAAATACAAACAATATGACTAAGTTTCAAAGTATATGCAACATAGGCAAAATGTTAACAATTAATTAAAGTAAAGGTAAAACAGAATTTGCCAAATTAGGTACAACTAAAATACAAAACTAAGAAACAGGATAAGATGATAAAAAAATAAGTAAAAAATGTTAATATTACATAAACTTTTCTGGCACTAGAGTAGTAAGGTTTGTCATGTTTTTCATTAACTAGTCTTTGGGTATTCCTTGTTTGATTACATTGATGAAGTGTAACTGTAAACAGTACCAACTGTGCCAGAATCCCAGCTTCTCTAGCATGTACTGGCTCCCTCTTAGTAATGTACCAACAGTGTCAGTCTGCTTTGAAGATAGTAAAACATTGTTCTTGTGCTATGCATAAAAATATAAACTGTTCTTTACTGCTGGCCTCAGCTTTAAAGCAGACAGGCAGGCACAAAGACAGATAGACAGATGGATATGGCTCATCCATTTGTCTGTCTGGTAGTTGGCACAGAGTATTAAATCCCCAAGCTGTTAATGAGGGGCCTCCTGTCCCCAAGGTACAAGTCTTGTTTTCTTTTGCCTCCACTTGCCTGCTGTGTGACTGAACAGTCACTTAACCAGACAGTGCTCTGAAATACCCTGAAAACAAGACACTTAACATTTAGTGTGCTAATCCAGATAACAAATGTATGAAGATAGATACATAGACAGGCAGACAGAAACACAGACAAATTATTGCTTTTGCTTTTTGTTTTGCACGGTAACATTTGTATCTCTAGCAATCTCAAAAGAATAAATAAAATAACATTCAGGTATGCGAGACACAAGTAGAAAGACACATACATTCTTAGTCAGCAACTATTATGTTGTCTGCAAACTATTTTGTTTTGCATCTTGAAACAGATTAATGCATTCTTAAAATACAAAAAAATACTACCTGCCAAACCAACATTGACAGAATTTGCTATTGCAATTGCTTCCTCTTCTGAGTCAAACCTGTGAACAGAAAATTGTACTAATGAAACTGGTTAAAGATACTAACTTTACAAAAATCATAATGTCTGAAGGTTAAGGAAGGAGTTTCTATGACATATAAAAAAAAACAGTTGTTACCAAGGCAGCCAAATTGGCCTTATGTTACAGTAGCAAATGGAAATTAGTTTTACAGGTACAAAAGCTATTCTGTTACTTCAGCTGTCAGCAACCAAGATCTGCAAACAGCCACTTTTTGTACATGTTTTTTTTTGCGAGCACATTTACTAATGCAACTGAAATATCATGTATTAAATATGTAAAATATAAATATCAATTTTTTTCTTCTAAAGGCACTGATACAATGATACATTTAAGGTGCCAGCATTAAACTCTTATTGACACTTTCTAAGATTACTAATTGCACAAATGAATTCAGAACAAATGTTATTTCTGTTTTTTAAAACATTATTCAAAACAATCTTTAAAGTACCAGCAGTTACAACTGAATAAGTCTAAACAACCCAGCAGCATAAAAAAACTTATTACATCAAATTTTATTTTATTTTGTTTACTGATTTGTTAGCCAGGTAAGTGTACTGCTCCAGGGACTTGTTTCGGTCCTTACAGTATAAATGATGGGGTCTATATTATAAGCTTGAAAGCTTAAAAGAGCGAACGCTCTTTTATCGAGCTGTAAACATCAAAACCACTAAACAGCGAAGTCATGGAACAGAGATTTTTTTCCCCTCCGCAAAAAAAACAAAAAATAAAACCAAAAAAAAAAAACAAATGCAAACACAAAATAAAGTGGTGGGACTTTGCCCCCATACTCCCTGATGTGAGGGGCTGTGTGCCCCCACATCCCCCTACTTAAATATAGCAAATCCAAGATTGCACCACAGTGGAGGAAATGGCAAAGTTCCAAAAATGGTCCGGTGATTTTTTTCCCTGAGGAAAAAAAAAATCACTTTTCCATGTCTTTGCTATTTAGTGGTTTCAATGTTTTCAGCTCGATAAAAGAGTGTTCGCTCTTTTAAGCTTTCAAGCTTATAATATAGACCCTAAATGATGTACTGCAATGTCAGCAATAACCAAGCAATAAAAAGTTTTTATAATTATCATTTGCCCCAACCTATTTCTGCCACATAATTTTTTCCCCAAACATTCTTTGAAAAATCGTAACTAAGAAACAGGGTAAGAAAGTAAAACAAGAATTAAAAAAGGTCAAAATTACATAAATTCATAAACATTAAAGGTTAACAATACATAAACTCGGCATGAACATATTTAAGCAAGTATCTCTTGTTTTCTCGAATTCTGTATGTTGCATTGAACTGTTCTTTTAATCCTCTCATTGTTCTTGCTGTTGGTTTGCTTGCTTTGAAACTGTCTCCTAAAATGTTCTCTAGCTAGTTGTTTAAGTTTATTTGTGGTAGCATTACACCTGTACTAATCTTCTGGTGTGTTACTACATTAGGAAGACTGGGATTACTCATCTAGAGGCAGTAGGTGTTTGCTTGGTCTATCTGAGTTAGAAAACACACAGAAGGGCTCTGAATGCAGTTGTGTTATTGGCCAGAAGGCTTACTACTCAGTTTACTGTGTTTTCAGTACCTGTATTAAATTGGTGCATTTGGCCAGAGCTGCTCATTTTGCAGTGGTGGTTAGCAGTGTCCTGTGCAGACACAAACATCGAAAAAGTAAATTTCCCCCATAAAACGACTTCTGAACTTGTACCTGGTAACTTGGTTAATGCAGAGCACCTGCTCTGCAAGCTGTGCAGCATAAAGCAACTAATGTGCACACTAGGTAGTGCTGCCATTACAGTTAGCATTATATAGCCTAATCTGGTCTCTAATTGGTTTACCCTCTATTAACCCTTTGTACACCACACCCTTGTAGCTCAGCTAATAAAGGACCTGCCATCATGATTATGCACTGTCATGATTTCTCTACAGCCAGCTTAGTGGACATGGACATCTTGAGACAAGGCAGCAATTGTCTCATGTTCAGTGACAACTACCTAAACTTTAAAGAAATAGACACAGTACATGAGAGACATTTTTATATACATGTACACACACACACACACACACACATATATATATATATATATATATATATATATATATAAAATTATGTATATGCAGACAGACATATATGTGTGTGTGTGTGTGTATGTATATATATATATATATATATATATATATATATATATATATATATATATATCTACAGACACACATACACACATGTGTGTGTGTATATATATATATATATATATATATATATATATATATATATATATATATATATATATATATATATATATATATATATATACACACACACAAACACACACAAAATGTCACAGGAGGCAAAAGTCTTTTTGTACAAGCACACATAATCGGATTGTCAGAAACACACGCTCTACACCCACAACACATAGTATGCACCCTACACATAGGCAAACCAATGCTGAGGCACTTAGATGCAATCTTCCCAAACTTCACGACTTTCCAGACATTCCACCTGCAAAAATTATCTTCAACATAGCACAAAAACACTCAGCAGAAGCTACATCTAACTCTACACATACAACCATGCCCAGTGCAGTCTCAAATACAAAGCCCATAACGCAAGCCAACACACTACCCTGGACTTTAAGTCATCGGGCACTCACTTGTATGACATACTTATGTTCCACTTTTCCAAGGTGAACAAACAGTTACCTATCAGGAGCCAGAATCCACCAAGTTATGCACACACTCAAGTCACTACACCAGAGGTACCAGTATGATTCAATTATAGTCCTTGTAGGTGTAAATGACCGGGGAACCTGAGATATACCTCCCTAGACTGTAACAGAGACATTATGGACCTCTCAGACTGTGTGTCTCAGGCTGGTGTGTGCCTAGCATTATACAGCATTCTAGCTTCACTAAACATAATGCTGCATTTCGAAAAAAAAGATGACGGACTTTAATAACTGGCTTAGTTTCTGGTGTCATTCTAAGCAGATACAATACATGTTAGCATGGGGGGGTATGGTTAACTATCTATGTTACTTTGCCAAGGATGGCCTGCACCTGTCCCCTCTATGTTTTCAAATAGAGGCTGAAACTTTGTCCTCCCTCATAGAGCACTTTTTACTTAATGCCAAATTGACAAACCTTCCAACACAGCAAAATCAACCCAAGGGAAGCTAAAGGTGTTACTGCTCAATTCCAGGAGTTTAAACAGGAAGCTCCACTCCCTCCAAGCTCTCCCCACACCTTGGAGAATGCAGACATCTGTGCAGTTACCGAAACATGGTTTAAAGCCAACAAAAGTACCCCAACAGTGCAAGGCTTCAGTGTTTTCCACAAATTTAGACCAGCAACTGCACAGACAAGGAATAAAGGTGATGATGTCTCAATCTACATACAAAATGAAAATACCTCTAAGTTAGTTTGCAGGATGACACACTGGAGTTTTTCCATGTGTGGATTACATTAAAGTCCAAACCATGTCCTAGCATGTTACAGGTCACTCTCTGTACCCCAGGAAACCTACAGCTTATACTTAGACCTTCTAGTGGCACTCAGCATTGAACCAAATACCATACTCATGGGAGACTTTAATTACCCTTCAATAGACTGGGAATCTTATATGGCTCAAAGTGCAGGCATAGAGATTTCTGGACACCCTAGACTAGATGCATATGCCCAAGAGAGTTACAAATGTATTGGACTTTGTACTCCCCCTCCCAATTGTTATGCCCTGTCTCTTGTTAGGTCAGATCACAATGCGTCGTCTTCAAAATTAAAATCAATTTGGTAAACCTAGTAAATCCTATAACAGTTAGGAACTACTCCAAGGCAAACTACATATTATTAAGCAATAATCTGTTAAACTTCCAAGCCCTCCAAACCCAGATAACTCTGCAACCTATGGGGAATTGTTCACAGACTCTCTGTATAAGTATCTCAATGGCTGCATAGGGGCTGCTGTACCTACCAGAAGTAAGCCCAAAACAAACCAAAAAAAAAAAAAAAAAAAAAACACCCTGGTGGAATCCTAAATTAAACATGTTCTATAACAAAAGAAAAAAGTCATAGGTTGCATGGCTAGGCTTATAAAGGCCCTTGGTCATTAGACTAGCATAAACCTATGCACAACACCACGATAAGTTATTACCTGAATTATATGTATTTCTCAACAAATACAGTATTTTCATTGCTTTAGTATACATTGCTTGAATTAAATAAAACCAAACGTTTATGTTTTAAATCTAGTAAACAGTTTCCTCAATTAAACCCAAGTAGCAAATGTGTACAATAACTGATAAGCTGCATACACTCAGTTTCATAACACAAACATTTATAATCTTACTAACACTGCATATTTTACACACAAAGGGTTCACAATGATTCTAAGTTTAAGATTACAGTTCCTGCAGGACAGGCAATACCTTTGCAGACTTATAGGTTCTTGAGGAACAATCTAGAAGCTTAACCACATCACTCAGTACTGATGGGAGACTAACAATATCTCACCCGCCCCCCCCTTAAGCAGATTTTCCCCATGTATTCCAAGACAAAGTTTGTGAGCGACCATCCAGTCATCCAGACTGGTTTGTAAAAATTGCCTAGAAAATATTCTGCTTTATATGCAAGGGCAGCCTACTCCACAAATGAGGAATGTGCTTGGTTTAATAACCTGTTATGTAATATGTCGATGCAGTATAAACATATACTGTTGCAACTTTTGAGGTAAGTCATCAGTGTAATCAAAGCAAGATTGGACTGCCTTGTCAAAGCATATTTGCCTTTTTTCCCATTTGGCAGCATGATTTGTGTGTAGCACCAATTAATCAGAGACTGCTACAGTGAGGAAATGTCCCTTATGACATGGAACAGCATGCTAACCACATAAATAGTGGGAGGAACTGAGAACCTTGCCCTTGAGTGCTTTTTGAAAGCAGTTTTCTTTCAGTTAACTGCATCAAGGTGAGTGTTAATTTCACTTTGGCAAATTGCTCACAAGCAGTCCACAAGTTTAAGTAAAGACAAAGAGAAAATAAAATGGCTGCATAATTCTTGTCAGTGTCAAGCAAGAAAGTAGAGAAAGTAAATTGTCTAGCTTCATATAATAGGTCATGTAACAGATTGTATTCTGATAGTAATGTTATGTGGCAGAACAATTTCTAGCAAACATACAAATGAAAGACAATGTTAGTCCATTCTGTGTTTTCATAAAACACAATAAAGACTGAAGTCACAAACTACAATCTGCTCATATCTCTGAATTACAAATATACTGTGCTATGCATTCAGCTCAGAAGTTAAACAAATGAAGATGAGGGAATGATACCCAAATTTTTACTCTGCACACCAGTTCATACATTTTTTTATTCATTCATTTGCTGATAGCCAATTTTTCCTATTTAGGGTTGGGGTGGAGCTGCAACCTTTACTGAAAGAAACAACACAAGGCAAGAACCAGTTAACAAATGCATACCAGTCCACCTCAGGGCTACATACTAGTCAAGGCTTCAGAATTTTACATGCTGATTCAGTATACCTCTACAATTTAATTTGGGCCTATATAATTACAAAAGTTCAAAGGTTGCCATACTTCATCTTTCACCAAAATGTATAAGGCTGGCAAGACGCATTAAATCATATGTTCATACTAAGCTAACTGCCCTTGTGAGCCATTTTAAGCTTAGCCAATTATCCCTTGTGAGACTCAAACCCTGCACCTTGTGTTTGTAAGGGAAACACCTTAACCATTAGGTCACCCTCCCAACCCTCATGCTATTATCTTTATTTTTATGTGCCTAAATCAGTGGTGGATTTAGGCCTTGGTACAGGAGCGTGCACCTCCCCCCTTTTTGTTAACCACCAATACAACCTGGTGCCAGAAAAAGAAATTTTTTTAATGTTTTGGTTGAAATGGTAAAATATACTGCTGAAGCTGTACACAGTTAACAGCATTCCTTGTTTAGCAGTAGCTTTTCTACTTTAACTTGCAGAAGCTCATTAATTTAATTTTATTTCTTTTTCTTTACATTTAGCCCTGAAGGGCTCCTTCAACATCTTCTCCTATCATGACTACTAAAGTACTTACTGCGGACACTGAGGGGAATATCTGTCTTGTAAGGGAGAACCAAAACAAACAAAAAAAAAAAAAAAACAGAAAACAAAGTAGCCCCAGCCCTACAGTAGATGGAGAGTGTGTGGTGAGTTTTTTTTTTCAGTCCCAATCAGAAACAAACTTTGCAACAGCTCCACTGAAAAATTAGTAATTCACAGTGCCCTCCCTGAGCACTGTTTGCTCAATCTGTAACACTCATATGTTAAAAATCACTTTTATCTTCCTACTTTCACCCATTCCCACTCTCTCCTGAACTTTCTCTTGACTGACTTAATTCCCTTTGCAAAGAATCACTGCATTTGTTTTGTTCAACTGATGGTCGATGGTTAAGTTTGAGTAAACACTGCTATAAATGTGTTTTCACGCCTTGTCTTTTGCTGCTTAAGATTATTAGCATTATTTTTAAATTATTAGCACAGCTGCGGAACTAACATGAGGGAAGCTGAACCATTAGCTGCAGTAACTAAACCAATAAGCTTTTAGTGATGGATTTTGGAAGAGGGGCTAGGGGAACTTTTCCAAAATTAGCAGCAGGACTAATATGTATTTGGGTGCGGCAAGCTGACATACTGAGACTACTGATTCTGTGGGACAAAAAAATGCATTAATGTAGCCATTATTATATATTTTCTGTTCTGGCAGGGTCAAGCCAGTTACTTAGAACAGGAAATGAATAAGAAGGCTGTGAGGATGAAATGACTGACCCCTGCTGTCTGCTGTTGTAATTCTGGCTTTGCAGGATTAATGTTTATCTGGGTGAAGTAAACTAGAATACAGGCTGTGAGTACTATTTGTATTTGACAAGAATACATTAATGTAGCCATATTTTTTTTTAATCACAAGGTCAAGCTAGTTACTATGTCTAGGCAATGGTTATAGTGGCTGTAGCCTATTTTTTTTACTCTCGGCAAGGTCAAGCTAGCTACTATGCCTAGGCAATGGTTATAGTGGCTGTCTGTAGATTTTCAGAACTACTGTGCATTTGGACAAAGCAAGCTGGAATAGAAGCTATGACTACTGTTTGTGTGACATAAAAATAAAATATGTATAACCATTCTTTTATCTTGGCAGTGTCAAACCAGATACCATAGGCATTCAATGGATATGGGGACTGTCTGTGAATGAAAGAAAAATGGCTCTGCTGTTGCAATCTTAACTTTGCAAGCCTAATGTGATATAACTGATATAAGCCAGAGTACAACCTGTGACTTTTTGTTTGTGTCAAAATACATTAACACAGCTTCTATTTTTTTTTATCCTGGCAGAGTTAAACCAGATTCTATGGCTAGGCACTGGCTGTAGGGGCTATCTGTGGGTTTGCAGAGCTAATGTGTTTTTCAGTGAAGCAAGCTGGAATACAAGCTGTGACTACTGCTTGTTTGAGATAAAAATACCTTTAATGTAACCATTATTTTTTTTATCCTGGTAGGGTCAATCCAGATATTATTGGCAGGCAGTGGGTATGGGGGCTGTCCATGAACTAAATAATTGACCCCCTGTTGTTTCGCTGTTGTAATTGTAGTTTTACAGGACTATTGTGCATTTGGGTGACACAAGCTAGAAGCGAAGCTGTGACTACTGGTTGTGTGCGACTCGAGTATATTAACAAACCATTACTATTTGTTTTTTATCCTGGTAAGTTCAAAGTAGATATGGCTAGGCAATGGCTACAGGGACTTTCTCTGGATTTGCAGAACTATTGTGTATTTGAATGAAGAAAACTGGAACACTAGCTGTGACTTCTGTGTTTCAGACATAAAAATGTTGACTTAACCATTATTTGTTAAAAAAGAAAAAAAAAAGATGGTGCTGAGAATGGTAGCCTCAGTTCAGTGCTCTCTAATATTCTGTTTGTTTTTGTTTATTTGTCCTGTTGTTTGGTGTTCTACTGTAATTAAGTATACTCATGAAGAATTGTTAAATATTCGGCAATTCATTTCATGCAATTTGACACCGGATTTTTCACAATTAAGAAATTTTCTGGAGATCCTACCTGGAGGAGCAGCAGAGGTAGACAAAGGCATCACAAAAGGGGGAAGTGAGCTGGTGCACTGGTTAGGGAGGTTTTCGAATTGTACTCTCAAGTTTACATCTGGCAAACCTCTGCTCCATGTGCAATAAGATGGATGAACTGTTACTTCTCAATGAGACTCAAGGATTTTTCACTTTCTTCTGTACTGTGTTTCACAGAAACCTGGCTAAATGAATCCACTCCAGACTCTGCATTACATCTGCTTGGCTTTCAGCTTTACAGAGCAGACAAGAGTATTGGATACATCAGGGAAGAGTAAAAGAGGTGGAATCTGCTTTTGCATCAATGAAGGTTGGTATAATGATGTCATAGTGTTAAGTAAAATGTGCTGCCCTGACTTAGAAATGTTTTTTGTTAATTGTCGACCTTTTTATTCGCCTCGGAAATTCTCTTCATTTATTCTGATTAGTCTTTACATTCCACCTCAAGCCTGTGTGAGGGAGGCACTACAAAAACTGTCAGACAATGTGCTTGGATTAGAATTATCCAAACTCCCATCTGATTATTCAGGGGGATTTTAATAAGGCTAATCTCAGCCATGAACATCTTAAACTTACACAGCATATAAACTGTCTTACCACAGACAGGATCACACTGGATCATTGTTATACACTGTTAAAATATGCTTATCATGCTGTCCCCTGTGCAGAGTTGGGCTTTTCTGACCACTGTTTGATTCATGTGTTTCTTATCTGTAAGAGCAAGTTAAAATCTGTTAAACCTGTGATCAATACAGCGAGAAGGTGGACTTTTAAGGCAAAGCTGAAGCTGCAAGCCTACTTTGATTTTAAAGATTGGCATGTCTTTGAAGATTCGGCTGCTAACTTGCATGAATTGGCAGACACAGTAACATCTTACATCAGCTTCTGTGAAGATATGTGTGTCTCCACTAAGACCTGGTTAAAATTTAACAGCAGCAAACCCCGGTTTATTGCTAAACTTGAGCAGCTTCTTCAAGCCAAGGGAGATGCCTATAGAAGTGAGGACGGAACACTTTTTAGACAGGCAAGGAACACACTGACAAAAAAATCAAAAAGAACTATTCTGAAATGCTGAAAAAAACATTTTTTTAGCCAGTGATCCTGCATCAGTCTGGAATGGTCTACAAAACATTACAAACTACAGGAAACCATCCTTCTACACTGCAGCTGGCTGAAGACTTGATGCTTTTTACTACAGGTTTCATAAGCCTGAGGCTACAAATGACACTGTTACCAGCTCTGTCAGTGCTCAGACTTGTATGACTCTCTCTTTCACACAGTCTCACATTCAACCTGCGTTAATTATCTCTGAGGAGGATGTGCATCATTTATTTAAAAAAAGCAGCAAATTAAGAAAGCAGCTGGTCCAGATAGAGTTTCGCCGTCCTGTTTAGAAACCTGTGCTGATCAACTGGCTCCTGTTTTTACTCGTATTTTTAATAAATCGTTAGAGCTGTGTGAAGTTCCTTTATGTTTCAAACAAGCTACAATTTATTTTATTTATTTTTATTTTACATTTGTTAACCGGGGGTGTCTGACTGAGCCGAAAAGGCCCTTTTTCAGCAGAGGCCCGGGAAGAAAAGCTCCACATAGAGAAATTACAGATACATTTAGATATTTAGACATGATCAGTAGACACACAAATTACAACAGACATGTTTTTACAGTGGTATGCAGCACATAAACAGTTACACTGGAGAGAACAAACAAGAAAATCTTAATTTAAAAATAAAGGTAATTAATAGATTTGTGGTGTACAGCTGAAATTTGGAACATACGTAGAATACATACATAGTACACAGGTACAGTACATACACTGTATATTATAAGCTCTGTCAGTGCTCAGACTTGTATGACTCTCTCTTCCACACATTCTCACATTCAGCCTGTGTTAATTATCTCTGAGGCATTCCAGTGCCTAAAAAAATCCACTATAACAGGACTGAATTACTACAAGCTTTTACATCGGTGGTCATGAAAACTTTGAGAGGCTGGTGTTAGCTCACTTGAAAGATATTACAGCTCCCTCGTTGGACGCCCTTCAGTCTGCTTATCCAGAGAACTGGTCAGTGGATGATGCAGTTAATATGGGCCTGCACTATATCTTGCAACATCTTGAGAACCAAGGGACATTTGCAAGGATTCTGTTTGTGGACTTCAGCTCTGTATTTAATATAATAATTCCAGAACCTCTTCACTTGTAACTCTCCCAGCTTTCTGTTCCTGCTTCCACCTGTCAATGGATCACCAATTTTCAAACTAATAGGAAACAGCAGGTGAAACTGGGGAAATTTACATCTAGATATCACATGATCAATACAGTTACCCCCCCCAGGGATGTGTGCTCTCTCCACTGCTATTCTCCCTCTACACTAATGATTGCACCTCTAAGGACCCCTCTGTCAAACTTATTAAATACGCAGATGATACAACTATCATTGTGCTCATCAGGAATGGTGATGTCTGCATACAGATGGGAGGGGTTCAATAGCTGGCCCTTTAGTGTAGTCAGAATAATCTGAAACTGAACACTCTTAAAACTGTGGAGATAGACTTTACGGGTCGTACTACAATATTATCCCCCTCTTTATATTTAGTACTGCAGTGTCAGTTGTGGAATCCTTCCATTTTTTTGGGATCTATAATCTCCTGGGACTTGAAGTGGGAGACCAATGTAGGATCCATCATAAAAAAGGCACAACAGTGAATGTACATTCTGCGACAGCTGAGGAAGTTCAACCTCCCACAGGAAATGTTGATTCAGTTCTATACAGCAGTCAAAAAAGTCTGTTCTCATCTCATCCATAACAGTGTGGTTTGGATTTCTGTCTAATCGTGACAAATAAAGGTTACATTGAATAGGCACGTCTGCCGAAAATATCATTGGCGCTAGTTTGCCCTCCTTACAGGACCTGTACTATTCCAGAGTCATGAAAAGGGCAGGGAAAATAATCACCGACTCTTCACATCCAGGCCACCATCTTTTTGAACTATTACCATCAGCCAGGCATTATAGATTAATACGCACCAAAACAAGCACATATAAGAACATTTGTTTTCCACAGGCCATCAAGTTCATACATGGTTAACTCAGCTTATTAGGTTGGGGCATTCTTTTTCCCAAGCCTCTGAGGATTCTGCAGTATTGTTTACATATTGTCAACACTTGCTTCTTTGAGTTTATTTCAGTATTTCTTGCACTATGTACCTTACATGCATATGTATATGTATATTTACTTTTCTGTCTTGTTTTTAATAGTTGCATGCATGTCGTTTGTCTTGTTCTTAATAGTTGTATGTATGTCATTTATGTAATTCATACTTGGAGAGTCACTGAAACCGGAGTCAAATTCCTTGTATGCATGCGTACTTGGCCAATAAATGTGATTCTGATGGTTTATCATAATCAGATATTTGAGGTGTCTATAGTCAACAAAGTGTCTGTAATTGCTTGTTGGTTGTTTATGCCAGGAATGGTGTTGACATTAAAATACAGCTGCCAAACCAACTCTCTCTACTAAAAGCGTTTTTTCCAGTCACCCTCTCTCAGAACAAAAAGTACCTTCTTCAAGAAAAATAAAAGAAATTTATTAAAATTATCACAGACTAAATGCTTGTAAAGAGCATTGTTCTGATCCTTTTTACACATGGCAAAAAGATGTTGATACATCCTTTGCTGTAATCATCTGTCAGTTTTGCCAATGTAAGAAGTACTGCAGGACTGACACAAGGCAATGTACACCACACCAAATGTTGTACAATCACACTGTACTTCTGTACCAATAGTTCTGGATAGTGTGAAATAGCTATGTAAGGATCCTTGTTAATGTGCATATTTGCAACAACCATATTTGGACAGGGCAATGTCCATTTCATCTGTGTGACTGATGAAGACCTTTGATTCATCTGATTCATGGTTCACTTTGTTATTAAATAAATTCCTCCTGTTTGGATAGGAACTTTTATGTTCATATTTTCCTTTGTCTCTTAGAAGATTTTTTGTTTTCTTTTTACGTTGTGTACTAATTTGTCAATATACTTAACAGATGTAAATTCATTTTTACACGATGGAAATAGAAAATCCTTCATGATAGACTCATGCAACTGTCTTGCATCAGCTGACAGTTTATCAACACTTTCTGACTGTGTTTCATAATAATTTGCAACATTTCACAGCCAACTTGGCTGAAATGAGCAACAAGATCATCATATAAAGTCACACTGTCAACTGACCCAAGTTGGAAGGTTCCAAAATCTCAACTCTTTGGGTATAATGTAACACAGTTCAAATATTTCATGCTGAATTGTTTTTAACATAATATTTTTTTCCAAATTCCTTAAAGGAATCAGTCAAATCTCCTTCATACTGTTGTCAGTGGTGAACGTAAATCATGTAACCGTACATCACAGTTTTCAAAATCCATTATGTTAAGTGAAACTGTGTGATTGTGAAATGACTCACTACTGTAGTTAAGTTCAGAATAGTGTGTTATACTGTTAGGTGTACAATTAGTCGTTTGGATCTCAGTAGCTGACTCAGAACGGTGCTTACACTGCTCAACAGTCTCTGTGAGCTGCTTAAGAAGGGTTAAAAACCCTGTAGGCATTACAAACAAAACACTGTCATTCTTGTACCTACTGTCTCCGTTGGTAGAAACAAAAATAACTTGTGAAGATATCACATATATAAATTATCTCAAAACAACCATAACAAGCACCAAATGAGTAACCAGAAAATGTGATGATCTGGTACAAAGCATAACACCAGCAAAAACTGACGCACAAAACGAAACAACAGAAATTTATTTAGTGCTTCTGTAAGAAAAAAAAGGACTTTGGTAGAAAAGCACATTCTACAGTGGCACCTTCCTTAAATTCAGTCAACAAGAAAGCTGTTGATATTGGGTGAGATCGTATAATAATGAGAATGGGGATTATGCCCTTTTTCCTGTATTATGGCATCTCAGAGTTTGTATAATTAATTAGTGGGGTGTTGACAGGGTGTGCGGGGGGGGGGGGGGGTTGTCCCTTGAAAAATATTGCTTTTAATTTGCATGCTGCGAGGTTAGGTCTCAGAGAATGTTCTGTTTGCCGTCAATATTTTTTTTTCAGTTTTTGTGTTGACATTATGCATGTTAATAGTTGGTAGTTTAGATCCATATCGATAGACAGCTATATCTATGTCTAATACCATGTGATATCCCTGCTATCCCAGCACACAATTTTATTTCATGTGCTATTTTAAGATTCGGTATTCCAATGATATGCTTAACTGACTGTCATCTGCATAGTACACTAATTAGAAGAATTGTACAATACATTAGTTAATTTATTCATTATCTGGTGACTGCTTTTATTCTCTTCAGAGTTGTGAAAAAGCTGCAACCTGTCTTAGTATGTAATATAGATGTGGCAGACCAACAGTCCTGGATGAGATGCTATTCTATCAAAAGTCAGCCAGACAGACCCACACAAGCATTTACGTGAAGTTTTACCAATTTAGAAATGGTATGTCTTTGGATGTGGCGGGATATCAGAGCGCCTAGTAAAACATCACACAGACACAGGTAGGGCATGCTGACTCTGCAAACAAGGCATGCCAGACAAGTATCAAACTGGAGAACTAGGCACTGGGAGGTAGCACCTCCAACAACTGCATTGTTTTGCCTCCCAGTATATCAGTGATTTAATGTTAACTGTTTATAAGCAGTACATGCTGTTTAAAATTTAGAATAAAAATCATGACACAGTAAAATTCCAGATTTTGTATTACAAGTGTACTAACATTTAAATGTTGAACACCAAACAGTAAAGTAAAACAGTGAATAGTGACAGACACAGACACTAGAAAATGACATGCAAAACGTTGACAAAAAAATGACAGTAGACAGTATATGCTCTGAAATCTAACCTTAACAGCATGCAAATTGAACAGTAACAACAGAAGAAGAAAGGAAAGATATGGGGCAGGATTCACGAAGCCTCCGTGTAAGAGATACAAGGCTTACACTGAGGCTGCAGTTAAACGGTGTGACGTCAGCATGTCATGCATATGCATGAGGGCATGCTGAATCACACCTAAGGCTAACACGGTCCGTGGAAGACAATAGGGGGCATGTCCGTAGGCCGAGCCCTGCAAGCGGACACGCCCCCAGAAGAGTAAAAGTGCCTAAAGTAAACACCCACGACAGAGTCCATGGAAATGTGAATAAACACAACACAACACATGCCCATACAGACTATGAACATAAAATATATAAATGAACATGTTATATATTTTTTTTAAATCGTAAAGATGTTTGCCCGTGAGTGCGCTCGTTTGCACGGGCGTGCCCGTAGCTTAGCCACAGTTAGCAGTCAGTGGAAAAGGATATAAGAACTAAATATGCAAAGTAAGCCAAGAAGCAATAGCGTAGCGGTAGAGATGTCAGCTGAAGAGCAGGCATTCATGGTTCGAGCCCCCACAACATCAATATTTATTTTTAGTAAAATAAGCACGAAACAAGTCCCTGACAAACATGTACACATATAAAATCATAGTTTATGTAAAATGTAATGAAATAGTCCATTTATATTGAAGAAATGTGAGATAACAAAACAATAAAAAATGCGAGATGTGCCTATAGCTGAGCTACAGTTTAACAAGGTGAGTGCATCTGCCCATTGATGAGCAGTGGTTTAACAGGTGTAAAATGAGTGCCCGTAGGTGAGCAGTGGTTCAACAGGTATAAAATGAATGCCCCTAGCTGAGCGTAATATGCTTGCTAACAGCCAAATGAAGCATAAACCAGCGTAACCCGTTTGTGCGGAGCTGCGCACCGCGCCAACAAGCTAACCGACGGGCAACGTTGAGCAAGCTGTATCAAAACTGCCTTTACACAGGCACACCCCTTAGCCTGTCTAGACAGTTATAAAAAATAAAAAGCAGTGGCCAGGTTCGAACCCAGGATACTATGCACCATAGTCAAGGTACTGAACCACTAAGCCATGACAGCAGCACCTAGAAATGTAGTAATAGCAAATATATAGGAATGAATACAAAGTGGAGCATGACAAAGCAGGTTTTGTGAAGTTGATACAATTCCAAAATGGCCAATCACAGATATGTGCGGGAAAAACGGCATATATAAGCCCCATAGGTGGGAATACACAGCATAAACGATTGTAGAACTAACTTGCAGCCAGAATGTCAGGAGTAGGTGAGGGTAGTTGCTTTCGAGCACAGAGGTGGGGCGTTGAGGAGTCCAGATACATGGTCTGGCTCTTAGTCCATAATCACGAGGCCCAACTCATGCAGGGCCAGGTCCTGTGGGGAGCATATAGGGCTGAGGCGTGGGAGCGGTTGGCTCATGATCTCACCAGTGCCACAGGGATTTCAAGGACTGGTGAGCAGGTCCGTCACCACCATGCGGACCTGAAGAGACGCAAGCAGGACCAATTGAACCTTTGGATCCAGGAGGCCCGGCAAATGCCCAACGCCCCACTACTGAGTAAGTTACATTTAATTATGTATGTAAGAAATTAAACTAGCTGATATTATGGAGATGTGTATTCCAATATTACTTCATTTATATTACAGCTGCAGGTGTCCATTCTGCGAACCGCAGAGCCTATGGCGATAGGCTGGTGCGGTTGCGCCACCAGGCAGGTCAGTAATCCTCTCTCAGTAACTGTAAAGAAATATAAAAGTATGACAGTTAGCAAAAGAGTGCAGTGTAGTCACTAAGTAATAAAATGTGCAAGTAACAGTGTAAGAGTGTTTGCAAGTATTGCTTGATTACAAAAGTGTGTTGCAGTCCGTAATCCAAACAGAGAAATGAAAATGTCTGAAATAAAGTTTGAAATAAAGATGCCCCACCTGTAATATAATAGTACACAGCCTGCAGCAGGCTGAAAAGTACAGCTGCAGAAGATGAGCAAATCACATGTGTGAAATATACCCCTGCTGAAATACTGAAACATGACAGAAGTGAGCCTGCTGGAAAGGATTGTAATAACTACAGGTAAAACATGTCAGTAAAGCCTAGAAGTAAGTACCATCCTGAATAGTAAAATGAAAACAAGTGAGAGAGTGTGAGAAAGAGTTATGAATCCACCAATAAAGTAGTAATAACCCCTGAATAAAGTATACTGCAGTCAGTACAGAATGAAATGAATGTGACAATCAGAACCAAACAGCGAAATCTGTTCAAAGTGTGGCTGCAGCTGGAATGTGTATCCCAAAATCTGGATATGTTGCTCTCAGTCTGCAATATGCAGATAGTATGATTGTCTGACATACCAAACATCCACAGTTGTCTATAGCTATATAAAGCAAATGTAGCAGGATGATGTAGCTGAACAATGCCAGATATGAATGTGTATGAAGAACAATAAAATGTATGTTGATGTAGCAGTAACAGTCCTATCAACAAATTGAAGTAGTTATCATATAGGAAACTGTAATTAGAACAGTAGTGTGTATATATGTGCAGCTATTAGAAATGTACAGCATATGTATTGGTATTCGAAGGTGTTAATATTATTTTCTTCACCTCACCCTATAACCACATATAACCCATTCCACGTGAAAATGGTATGTGCAATCACAATTAACACCCCTGGACATTTGTCCTGTTGGGTCATAAATATTTGCATGTCCGTTGATGCATCTGCCCTGTTCATACATCCAAACCTGATGGCCTGTTGCCATCAATCAACCCTGCATGTTGTTGGACTGTGTATTGCTGTTCAAATTATGCATGTGTTATGCTTGCTGTTTAATGGTGTGAATATCTGGGTGTTTGGATAATGGGAATACTAATGCATGCTGTTACAACTAATTGCGAATGGTATTCTATGTTACTAACCCAAACTGTCATGACATAATGCAAAACATAGGATGACAGGGAAGGCAGGTTCCAGCGGACCCACCTCTCCCACCTCAGCTGGCGAGTGCACCTGG
This sequence comes from Protopterus annectens, assembly GCF_019279795.1. Classification (NCBI taxonomy): domain Eukaryota; kingdom Metazoa; phylum Chordata; order Ceratodontiformes; family Protopteridae; genus Protopterus; species Protopterus annectens. Next base: position 1,713,080,715 of record NC_056731.1, on the reverse strand, counting down.
CACTAGTGCCCAGTCTGGACCCTCCTCTGGTGGCCCTGTGCCACCTGCGGGTGGAAGTGCTGCAGGGGATGGGGCTCGTCCCCCCTCTGCAAGCGTGGCCAGAGGAGAACCACCATTCACCCTCCGTAGCGTCTGGACTGTGGTGCGTAGGGAGATCCGGGACTCTGTTCTTGGGCCCCTACGCCAGCTTGAGGCACAGGTGGCACAACTTACGGGCATGCCTGTTGCCCGGCCTACACAGCCCCCAGCACAGCCCCGTCCTGGGCAGTGAAGGAACAGGGGCAACTGCCCATGGGTGGGGATATCAGTTCCACTGTTGCCATCTGTGGGCTCATGGGCTCTGGATATCCAAACATCCGTCCCCGTCAACTGTGTAACCCCCCCACACGTGTCATACACCGCCCCTGTATGCGTCTTGTTTGTCTTGTCTGTTGACCTACCCCAGCTATACCGACAACCTTCACCTGACATACCACTCTCACCTGAAAAAAAAAAAAAATTAAAAAAGGGCACTCTGTACCCACAAAAAAATTATGCCCCATACATAGCTGCCCATTCCACACACATGTCTGCTGGACATGGAAACTAGCAATTACAATTGGCTGTACAACAAGTATTATTGTTGTCCTGACACCTCTCTCAGGGGTGGAAGGTTTCAAATGTCACACCAAATTACATACATATGCACAGCTGTTGCTGATGAAGAAATGGGCAGCTATGGGCCTTACCTACATCCCTCTTGCAAATCCCAAGCTTGTTTCCCTACTGTCTTACCCTTTTTGTGACCCCTTTTTCACCACTTTCCTGTCTCCCCATTTTCATTTCTTTCAAAGAAAATAGACCGTGTGTGCGCCAAAGTAAGCACTGTTAAGCGGTTGTAAGCAGGTGTGCGCGTGTGTGCTCAGAGCTAAACGCCAGTGCGCATGCGGGAGCTCCGTGCAAACCAGCGCTAACCCGATTACAACTGCTTAAAAGTGCCTTAGTCACTCTGATTGACAGGTCCTGCAGTCAGTTCAAAAGCAAAATAAAATCCCACTGTCAGTCCCGAACCCAGGACCTTGGAAACAGTAGTCTGCATGACCTACCACTAAGCCATGACTCTTATACAAGAACATTGTGCTAAAATAAATATATCATGTAATAGTAGGAATGAATGTAAAGGGAATATAGGATGTGTAGTACACAAACAAAGTCATTTATACTTACTGTCAAAACTAGTGGATTTCCATAATAGTAGTGTGTGAACAGAAGCAGCCATGCTAGTTGGTAGCTAGTAGGTAATAATGTCAGTTAATGTACATATATAAATGTATGTATATTTACAGATATATATATATATATATATATATATATATATAAAATTGTAGGTGTCAGTGTGCATACACACTTACTACAGGAAACAGGAGAGAGGAATGGAGAAATGTGAATCTACAACACAGCCTGAATCATGAGAGAGATACTAACCTTTCCACTCACAGAACAGTGTCCACAGCATACCAGCATGGTCCCCGCCCTTACAATCTGAAAGGGCAATGCCTATCTCACATACCATTTTATAGCACTGTCCTGAAATCACAGTGAGAACTGCAATCAGTACACAACTGGCTGCATGCAATTAGCAAATGCTGGCTTACAATTGGTGCAGAGGCCATCACATGGACTTATGCAGATACCTACAAAAGTATCCTGTACTCACACTCCACACATGCAATACGTTCATTGCACTGTCGGGATGCAGACAGAAAGAGAGAGAGACAGAGAGACAGACAGAGACAGAGAGAGAGAGAGAGAGAGAGAGAAAAAAAACACAAACAACAACACACGGAACACACACTGAGTCTAAGCTGTCAGCAGTGACAGTAGCAAGCCGTGCCACCAGCAGCAGGAAGCAGTAGTAGCGGTAACGCAACCAGCTGCGGCAAACACAGGTAATGTAAAGTAACAGGTTAATAGTCTGCATACTGTGAACCCTCCATATGTGTCATAGGTCTGTATCTATAGGTATGTCCATGTGATATGTTGTGTGCACGTAGTTCCACCAAAAGGGGATGACTATACATTACATGTTATTCAGTGTTAGGCCATGATCCTGGCAGCAGTTTTCTGTTGCAGTGAGGCCTGTCTGTAGGATGTGTGTGTCAGCTGGTTTAACGACTATGGAGCTTAGTTAGCAGTCATCTGGGGAACATTGTCATCCACAACCCACACATGTTCGCTTTTACATCTGAGAAATAAACGCCAAACAAGAGGGGTCCTAGGACAGAGACCTGTGGGATACCACATGTGACAGGCATTGAGTCTGACATGGCTCCTACAATATCGATATTATGGATTCTGTATGTCAACCAGTGTGCAACCCATCATGTGACATATGTAGTAACATGTAAGCTGATGAGCTTGTCTATGATGCCTGAGTGGAGTACTGTGTTGAAGGCCTTAGGCAAGTCCAGGTAGGCTGTATGGATTGCGTTGCCCTCATCAATGGCTGCAGTGACTGTTTTGAAAGGTCAACCAGGTTCAAAAGGCAGGATCAGCCCATCACAAAGGCAAACTGGCCGGGAACAAGTGTCTGCAGGTACCCAATATCGCTGTATATGCGTCCCATACTGAATCATTCCATAGCTTTGCAGACCAGACTGGTTAAGCTTATGGTGCGGTAGTTCCCAGGGTCAGTAGAGGTGCCTCCTTAGTGGAGTGGGACCACTGTTGCTGTATGCCAGTGTTCAGGTACATATCCTGTAGTACGGACATAGTTAAATATCACTCATATATGCGGTTGTATGTCCTCTTGGAGTTCACGTAGCACACATCCAGGGATACCATCAGGTCACATTGATGCTGTGTGTTCTGCTTTGCTGAGGGCGGCCCTCACCTGGACATGTGAGATGATAGGGAGGTTACATTCAGCTGTGATAAGTATTTCTACTTGTGGGGGAGAAGGAGGGGGGATACGTGCACCGAACCTGTCTGCAAGAATGTTGCCAATATCTGTGTGTTCGGTGAATGTTAAGTAGGTGTGTATTAACTCAGTGCATATCTGAGGCGTTTGGTCCATATGTGTAACATAACTGAAGAAGGCCTTGTGGTTATCTATAGTGTTCGTGGACATTTCCCTCCCAGAGTAGGCCGTGGATGTTGTTATGAGAGACCGTAGCTTATTACCAGTGCTGACAACAGATGCCTTCCCTTAATGTGAATCTGCTCTGTCCTGCAGTAGCCTCCTTCTATTGTTATAAAATCTGCCTTTGGCTGGGGTCCACCGGACAGGATGCCTAACCTTTGTGCATAGGGTCTGGGTTAGAAATGTGTGTGCATGTTCCATGCAATCTTTGGGATGTCCGTGGGAAGCATTCGCAAAGGGGTCAGCAGTGTGGGTTGTGGCTTCCACTGGCCCAGTGGGCTGCATGGATACCATCTCAGTCCTAACAAGTGAATAACTGTCTAATCACATACATATCAAAGTAGTCTACTGTGCTGGTGGTGGTGGGATATGTATATCCAGGCCGAGTGACTTGTGTCCAAATCACACTAGTGGATGTCATTCCACATACAGTACCTTGGTATGAACCCCCAGAGTGAGGTTGTGCATTGGACCTGTCGCAGTGTGCTGACCGATGGGGCATGTTACTATGTTGTATGGAATGTGGCAGGTATTGTTGCACAGGTGTTGGCTGAGCACTGACATCTGGCCATGTACTTGTGTATCCACCAAGAGACACACACATGCTACATATGGGAGTAGTAGTATATCACTACAGTTGAGTATCATGTACAGTATGTGTGCCATATATTGCTGACATAGTCTGCTGATATCCTGTTTGTGTTCTCTTCCAGGGACATGGCGCGTCGGCGTAATCCCGCCTACTCTGCAGCAGAAGATGAGGAGATACACCAGAGCCTGGTGCGGGATTATGACATACTGTTTTCCCGCACCAGCCAGAATCAGCAGGAGAGGGCTGCACTTTGGCAAGACCTTGTCCGTGGGGTAAATGACATTGGCATGCATAATAGGACATATGAGCAGGTACGACATCACTGCAGTGATTTAATCAGAAATGTCCGTCAGCGTGCGTCGGATATCCACAGGCAACAGGTTGCCACAGGAGGTGGGGTGGCCACACATCCCCCCCTCACCAGACTGGAGGGGCTACTCCTAAGTGTTGTGGCTTCAGCCCCGGAACAGCAACAGCAATACACCTGCATCATGATGGAGGCTGGATCCACATAGCAGCATGACATGGAGCGTGTAGTTAATATGCCATATGTACACTTGACTGTTCTGTACACTGTTAGTTTATGCATGTGTAAGGTGTGTCCGTGGTATGTAGCTGTCAACATAGTATGTAATTGTGCAGGTGTGATATTGGCAATATCAGCAGCCGACGTGTGAAAGGAAACTGGTGTACTACTGCACTGTATCATATGCAGTATCAATGGCACAATTGTGCCCACTGACATTAATCTCCTCATTTCTACAGGTCCCTCCAGTGTTACAGCAAGGCAGGCCATCCATGCTGGTGAGTGTGTTTTAACAATACCTATAATAGTCCTGATAGTCCTAGTAATACTAGTGTAACTCAGTAGTGCTCTGTGTGTATACTGCGGGGTGTGCATGTGTGCCTGTGTCCACGTGTGCATGTGTGCATGTGTGCCTGTGTCCACATGTGCATGTGTGCCTGTGTCCACGTGTGCATGTATGCCTGTGTCCACGTGTACATGTGTCCACGTGTGCCTGTGTCCACGTGTGCATGTGTGCACGTGTGCCTGTGTGCACATGTGCCTGTGTGCACATGTGCCTGTGTGCACGTGTGCCTGTGTGCATGTGTGCATGTGTCCACGTGTGCATGTGTGCATAAGTGCATCACTGGTAACATTGTGTGGACACTGTAAACTGTGTTTCCTGTCTTCCTCCCACAGGTTCTGGTGCTGCTCTGGTGTCCTGCAGCAGGGAACCTGAATCTGGTGCCACAGGTACTGATAATGATGATATCTGTGTAATGGCACAGGAAGGTGTGTCAGGGTCTGCCATTGGTCAGCCAATTGACAGTACACAGCTGTCAACCCCATCATTGAGCACAGTCATCCTGCCAGTACATCCTATGTCACCATTGTCCCTAGGTGATGGACAGGATACAGTGGGCATTGACCAGGGTAATATGGTATCTGTGGCACATGCTTCCCCACATAGCAGCCATGGGCTGGGTCCTGTGATGGTACCACACAGACAGTTGCCCATGGGTTCTCGTGGGAGCATTTGTGGGCGTACTGCCTCTGGCAGACGTGCCCAAAGAGGTCTGTCAACCTTAGCTATGTTTCGGGCTGTCATGCAGGCACAGTTGTGTATGGAAAGGTACACCAGACAGGGTCTGAGGGAGCTGAGAGCATATCGCACAGCCATGACTGACAGTATGCGTGACATCGCGGATGCTATCCGTAATTTCACCGATGTCATAGACAGACGTTGTGGGGACATATTACAGCAGTTCCACAACCACATGTCCATGAGCCAGGGCAATGGTGGGCGGTTGCGGCGTCGACGTGGCCGTATGCCAGAAAAAGCAGCAGCTGGCAGTCGGCGCGGATGACAACAGGCCCGCGGACGCCCCCATAGTGCCAGCAGCAGCCCCAGCAATGCTGGGTCTGTGCTGTCATTGGAACGCCCCAGGAGACCACGTGCACGTGGCTCTGGACAGTTCCAACAGGGACCTGTGTCCAGTCAACACACTCCCGCTTCTGATGACAGTACCCAGTCTGGCTTAGTACCGGATACGGTCCGTAGCACCCCTGCCAGGCACAGGTACTGTGTCCGTGCCCACAGACACTGATCTGTATGACCTGCCAGGTGCAGTCTGTGGCTGTCCACAAACTCCTGTACATGACAGCCATGAGGTGGAACTGTGTGCGTGCATACACACATGTGAAATGTTAACACCTAGGGCTACCACATACACGCACACACTGCACCAACAGTGCCCCACCCTATACTGCTGTCCCTCACCAACACACATACACACACATGTCAATTGGTGGTATCAGTGGCAGACTCAGGCATACCTAATTCACACCCTGTGCAATGATGAAACTGTGCCACCTCCTGCAATCTCCAACATCAGTGCAGGAACAGGTAAACACATTGCTGATGCACAGGGTAACTACATAGAAGTGTATTAGTAGTATCATGTTAGTAACAGTACAGTGTGTTGATATGACTGTGTGTATATCCCAGCATGCCTGATGCAGTAACCGTATGACTGTCCTGAATTGTTATCTACACCCATAGTACGTACCAAAGTGTAACAGCTGCACATTATTGCATACCGGTGGTAAGGATGTCAACAGATAGCCACATACATGGGTAGCACAGGGGGGGGAAACTAATGCAAGTAGTGATACGCAATGATGGACATGTACAGTAATAGTGGCATGTTGCCCACAACGACTATGCAATGTGGATGTTTGCGCATGCTGATATGTGTGCAGTACCAAAGTAATCCAAATCACAATTAACTATGACATAATATCAGTTCTACCATGGACATCTGAGCTGTGCATTCCTGGGTAGATGTTGATAGTGCCTACATATTTGCACTGTTACCTACTGTTAGTGTTACCCCTTCTTTGTTGTACAATGGACTACTTCCAGCCCTGCTTACTGTAGCTTTGTTTGCATGCATGCTCGCTTGGGGTTCCCTGGAACACTGCTTCCACCTGCAATGCAGAGTTACAGTGCTTCTGTGGACTCCTAGTGACATCTGCATAGCGTACAATACGTATGTCAAGTTTACACATGACAGAATGTCACTGTCTGTCCTGTTCGCATGTACGTTGCCTGTGATACATTGAACATGTCTTACCTGGCATTTACCCCACTTGTGCAGTCATATATGCCAGTGCTATGAAATCAGTAGCAGTACACCCACACATACACACCTTCAGTATGTTGTTCCCCATTGGCCCTATGTGTTGGTAATCACCATGGCAATCACACTACTATGGTAGCATGTGCAAAGGTAACCTGTGAATCACCTCTATGGTCCAGTTGTGGTTTATGTGAGTCATGTGGCAATGTCACAGCTGCCACATGTATGCAGCCATCCCTCACCCCTGGTCAGGAACGTACAACACATGTGTGGGATGCCACCACATAGCCAATCTGGGGACTGAGCACTCTGAACCCAGTAATGCCATACCCTGTCAGGTGGCATGACATACTACAGTGACTACAATACCAGTCAGACATAGACCTGCACTGACAGCAATCTGAACACACTGGGGCATACTTGGAGACTCAGAATAGCATCCTGCCTGAGCATCACACACCTCCGCAGCTGGCACACAGGCATATGTTACGTCGGAACAGAGCACATGCCACACATGGCACACACATCCCGTGTGCCACACACTCACAGCCTGTAGGGCTACACAACACACCTGCTACAGATGTGTCAGGTACCTCTCTTGGCCGCTGCAGTGAGGTCCCGCTCAACAGGCTGTACATGGTGAAGGTTACAGTGATATGCCTGTGGGGCACTATGGTCCACCACAAAACACATGCATACAGGTCAGTCAAAGGCATGGACACATATGACTCAGTCATTGACCATGCCACTATGGATGACCTGAGACATACCTCCCTGGACTACATGATAGGGAACATAGAAGGGATCTCTCAGCATGTGGCACGGGCCAGTATGAGCCTGATCTTGGTTGCCATCATACCCTCACCAGGTATGCTACCACTATATGTAGGAAGGGTGTTCTATGTCTACATTCTGCTCAATCTCCAATGTCATTCATAGGGTATCCACTGGCTGTCAACGTGTGCTTACATGCTAGGGAAGCCACAATGATTTGTGAAGGGCAGCTTGCACGTGACACCCATGGGCCAATGTATATTGGCGAAGCCCCTTGATACACACATAGTGCCTTATGCTGCAGGACATGGATTACATAGCCACCTCCGCAGGTATTACACAGGACTGGACACTAACAGTGATGCTACACAACACCAGCAGTGTACACCGCAAGATGCATGCAAACGACACTGTCCTCAGCACGATGAACTGCAATGTCTGTGCAGTACCAGAGTCCTGATTCACGGCTCACAAGTGCAACCCATCACTGCCAGGTTATACCTCATACCATGCGCCTGTCGTCCCCTACACATGTAACACACATGGACAGGGGGGTGGTATCCCAAGGCACCACAGATACACACACCTCCAGGTTGTTGGCACAGCACAAAGCATCAGGGCCTATTCATGTGCAGCTAACAGTGTGTCGAACTGCCTTCTGGTTCATAGCCTGGTACACACAACCCTCACATACACAGGAAACCCACCTATCCTCCATGACAACACTGGCAATATGACAGTCTCAAGAACTGTCTATATATGGCTGGACTGCATCCAGCCAAACATTGTGCGTGAGCATTACTGTAGCTACAACACACTAGTTGAAAGGTTCCCAGCATGTGGTCACTGAATTGCAGTGAAATAACATGTTACCACTCCCACAACAGGTGGGAACATGCAGCACCTGTACATCGACTACATGTAGACTATATTGCCCAGACCAGATGTGTATCCCCTGCTGTAGGTATTTTACAATATACACCCACACTGTATAGACACATACCGTGTGCGGCCCCTGCACAGTAAGACACAGTCATATTGTTATGCATTGCAAATACCATTTATCCACTCGAGGCACGTGTCAGACATGGTAACTACTGCAGGTCACAGGTATGTATGTGCATGTGTCACACACATACATCATGTGTGCATTGCCATTGCTGGTTTAGGCAATGGCATGCATTGTTATGCACAAAGACCCACACAAGGTCATAATGTGTGACACAACCACACGTGGCAGTTGTGGGTTTCCAAAACATACCTATCTGTACTCTGACAATGGTAATAGACCCAGTAGCGGAGCGCACTATTGGCATTACTGGCCAACTAGCCCTGTTTGGCTGTGCTGATAGTGTGGTGACATCCCCTGTATTTACTGGGGGAATATGCAGCATCTGGTGTATTGTAGTATTTGCCAAAAGGATCTGCTCTCTCACACTTGCAATTGCACACACCCTGCTACCCCCACACACACACTTGCCATTTGCAGGATTCATACCCCTACCTAACTATGTCACGACACGTGAGAGATGCATTAGCGAAGCGCACTATTCGGATTACTAGGAGGTTCCTCATCTCCGGCTGTACTTATAGGGTGCTGACATCATCAGTGTTTGGAAAGGGTAATGTGCATCATGTAGTGTGATCTCCTGATTGCAAAAAAGCACGTTTTTCATACAGAATTGCACACCCACAAACTCCCCACATCCAGACACACACACTTACCATTTGCAGGTTTCAAACTCCTACCTATGTTATGACACTTGAGAGAGACGCATTAGCAGAGTGCGCTATTCGAATTACTGGGAAGTTTCCCTTCTCCTGCTGTACTTATAGGGTGCTGACATCATCTGTGCTTAGATAGGGGAATGTGCATCCTGTAGAGTGCTTTCACAGTTGCCAAAAGGGACATCTCCCTCACACAGACTTGCACACACACTAACCCCCTCCACACACACTGGGCAGTTGCAGGATTCAAACCCCTACCTAATTATGTTATGACACTCATGACAGACACATTAGCAGAGCGCGCTAATCGAATTACTGGGAGGTTTCCCTTCTCCTGCTGTACTTATAGGGTGCTGACATCATCCGTGCTTAGATAGGGGAATGTGCATCCTGTAGAGTGCTTTCACGGTTGCCAAAAGGGACATCTCCCTCACACAGACATGCACACACACTAACCCCTCTCCACACACACTGGGCAGTTGCAGGATTCAAACCCCTATCTAACTATATTATGACACTCGTGACAGACGCATTAGCAGAGCGCGCTATTTGAATTACTGGGAAGTTTCCCTTCTCCTGCTGTACTTATAGGGTGCTGACATCATCTGTGCTTAAATAGGGGAATGTGCATACTGTAGAGTGCTTTCACAGTTGCCAAAAGGGACATCTCCCTCACACAGACATGCACACACACTAACCCCCCTCCACACAAACTGGGCAGTTGCAGGATTCAAACCCCTACCTAACTATGTTATGACACTCGTGACAGACGCATTAGCAGAGTGCGCTATTCAAATTACTGGGAGGTTTCCCTTCTCCTGCTGTACTTATAGGGTGCTGACATCATCCGTGCTTAGATAGGGGAATATGCATCCTGTAGAGTACTTTCACAGTTGCCAAAAGGGACATCTCCCTCACACAGACTTGCACACACATCAACCCCGCTCACCCACACACACACACTGAGCATTTGCATGGTTCGAACTCCTACCTACCTATATTATGACACTTGAGGGAGACGCATTAGCAGAGCGCGCTAACCGAATTACTGGGCATCTGGTCTGCACCTGCAGTATTTATAGGGTGCTGACATCTTTATTTCTACAGAGGTATGTACATCTAGTACTACCTGTCAGGTGGGGGATAGCATATATATGCATTTGCAGCCACCTATGTCAGGGTTAGATATGCACATCACACTGGCAGGTTATGTTTTATACCATGCTTCGTGACCACAGACCTGTAACACACAACACAACCAGTCCAGAACACCACTCCCACATCCAGGACACACACTTTGCTTTCCTGGGAACAGTGCCGGGATATGCAGGTGTTCACATACACCATTCCAGTTGTTAACATCAGGTACAGGCATATTGTGTGTGAGAACTACTCAGGCCTCTACCACTTTACCCTACAGCCACTACAATTTGTGGGTCCATGTGCTATGGCAGAACCACACAGCACAGCCACATGGGGGAATACATATTGCACCTGTCCATCTGCAACATGGGTACTCACTGTTCCACACCAGAGGTAGACCACCATTGTTGATATCTGACCATACCCACCTTTCCCTGGACATCCATATCCCATCCCCACCCCCAGGCAAGGTTGTCACTGCAAACAAACTGTATTTAGCACAAGCAGACTCTACACTTGTGAAGACTGGGGTGGATGACTTCAAAGGACCCATGCTGGGGGACTATACTGTCCACTCTGCATAATCCTTGACAATTGCATTCTATGAGCATGTGTAAGGTTTGCATTGATCATGCTATCCCACATATACCCATGACTGCTCCACAACAAGACACCTGTCAGGTGTACACCAGCCATATATGAGCCGTCCAACAGACAGAGTGAGCTAATACATTGCAGAGCTGTAGCCCACAGAGGGAGGACATCTGTGAACAGTACCGGCACGACACTTCATTCCCACACAATCATCACAACACAGTGCTGACAGTGGAATTGTCCAGACAATGCAGATAGGGCTCCCCTCAGTCTGTTATTGACGGCCACTTACTGTTAGAGGTCCTCAGCAACCCTCTTCCAGCACACACCAACAACATGGCTGTGGCTTAGCACATTCAAACCCTTGGATCTCCACTGTGCCCCTGCTTGACAGAGGCACAGCTCACTAGCCTCATACGTTGCCTTATGTGACCTACTTTACAGTGGCACAGTAGCCTACTGTACTGGGGATGCAGATGCCAAACACACTCTGGCTAAGCTGTCATTCCCTAGGGCAACAAGCCTAGTATTGACCTCTACACCCATATGTTCAATTGTCAGATGCACAATATTTGTTGTGCTGTTATACTGTTTTCAGGTCTTTATTGCCATAGCATTCCCTGTTCCTATGAACAACTTGTGTATCTGTGGAAGATGTTTGAATATGAGGGCGATCCACTATATCACTTATGTCTCTGTAGTCATTTACTATGTGCACTGGGCAGATTGCTGTGTTGTGGTTGGTTCCTGGAATGACACGTACAAATACCAGATATGTGTGGCCAACTGCTAAACGGAGATATGGCCTAAGTGTGTGAGCATGCCCAGTTCAGCCTTTCCATGGCATGTTGTCTGACATAAGCCTCATTTATCAAAGCGTGCGAGCATGCCCAGTGTGAGCTTTCCATATGTTGAACTCTGAAGTCCACCACATATTTAGGTGTGTGTGAACTTCAACAATATCTCACGTTTATGGTTGTGTGTTGGGTGTCATGTTGTGTACTAACTGGCCAACTGCTTCGTGTCTGCCACAACAGGGATTATACTGTGCCTGCAGGGATTGCATGGGATACTTTGCATACAGTTGTCAACATCCTTTCATAATGATCTAACACTGTATTACCGTATAGTGTACTGGTTCAGTACTTTCACTGTGGTGGACAGTATCCTGGGCTTTATTCCTAACACTGCTTGACATCTTCATAGTGAGCATGACAGACTGTGTAGGGGCCAGTTGTGCACATATGACCATGTTGCATTATGTTCAGATATGGACTACCTACACCAGGCTTGTCCAACATTGGTAGTGTATTCCACAACATAGGTGGACATTGGCAAACACTAGCGATGTTCTCTAGGCCATTTCTGATGCTAGTCACAGGGTGTGTTTGTCCTTCGACACACAATGTAACTGGAGTTTGCCATGACATATGTCATGGTTAGTATACTGTGCCTCCGTCTACCTCTGACATAACAGTGATACCCAGGGTTAACTTACCATCTCCCATCCACTCATTGGGATTCCTCTTGAGGGGTGTCGATAGGTGATTCTCTGGCTAACCTGTACTGGGAGTTTACTCAAGAGTGGGGGTGCCTTCTGTGTTATGGATCATTCTGTACAGCTTGTCCTATGTATGTCAGTGCTGGGGTTCAGGTCTCTCATGTGCATAGCTCACTGCCATTCAGATTGTACAAGGTGCAGCATGTTCATTGATTCCAATTTGGACATGGCTTCATACATCAGGCACAGCTTGCCTCTGGCTGGGCAGTATGGCAGTGTGTGGAGCTGCAGTTTGTTTACTCAGGCAACACATGGCATCTGTTCATGCTCTTTGCTACTCCTGGTGGGGTACTGTTGTGGACTTTACAGTTGATGGAGGTGTCTGCCGAGGTATATCCCACAGGGGCTATTGTAGTAAATTGTGACGCTGATGAAGGATGACTGCAGAGCCACAGTGACCTCCCTTTATCTACATCTGACAACCTTCATGACTGGGTGGGTATATGATATGTTTCTGCGAACACTACAGCCACATGTTTGTCCAGTGCAGGATATCTATCACCTTGTGTCCCCAGGTCTCTCAATACATGTTAGGTACGTAATGGGTTAACACCTGTGTGGTAATTTGTGGGCACTTACTGTATATCCACGGTGGTTGTCTATACTCAGTTCTGCAATTAGCTTGCTGACATGGCTATGGCTCCAGTTGTCTGTTTCTAGGTGGTCCTTTTGTGGGTTGCTTGTGTCAGCTGGGGGTTGGATATGGTGGGCTGTTTGTACTCCTCTGCATACATGTTCAGTTACAGTCCTTCCATGTTGGCCTGTACCTATGGGACATATATACGGAACGGGGGGGGGGTCCGAGGACCAAGCCTTGTGGGATGCCACTCATATCTGCTTTGTAGTCTGACATGGATGCAGCATGTCTGACCATGTCAGTTCTGTCCTTGGTCTGGTTTGCAACCCCTCTACTGACATAGGGGTATATATTTAAGCTGGTGAACATATCCATACTGAACTCGTAGGGTATTGTCTGGAAGCATATGCATGGTCCAGCTACGCTGTGTGGACCACACTGCCCTCATCAATGACCTTAATGACTGTTTCAAATGGGTCAAACATGTTTAGAGGCAGGATCTGCAGTTACAACAGCCACACTGTGTAGGGTCCGGTATCAGTAGGTCCATAATAGCTTTATGTCTACGGTACATACTGATCCTTTCCATAGCTGTGCAGACCAAGCTTGTCAGGATCCTGGGGTGGTAGTTTGCAGTATCCATTCAGGCAACACCTTTGTTGTGAGGGACCACTGTTGTTGTACACCGCTCTATGGGTACATATCCTGTGGTAAGGCTGACATTGGGCAGTAGTGTGATTTGGCATTCCATTATTCTTGGAGTCCATGTTGGCCTCAGCCCAGGACACCATCACATACCTTTGCTGCTGTGTGTTTTGCTTTGCAGATGATGGCTGTTACCTCAGCATCTGCAATGTCAGGGGACCAGCAGTCTGCTGGGATAGATATTTTGCATTCTGGGGGGCGGGGGTTTGCACTGCACCTGTCAGGTTGTATGCTGGCAATATGTGTGTGTGTTTGGTATGTTGTTTGTAATATCTGTGTGATTCGGAGCATATCTGTGGATTCCCAACATGGTTCCTACCATCAGTTAAGTAAGCCTTGTGATTATCCTTAGTGTCCTGTACAATTTGTATCTTCATAGGTTCATGGGTTCATACTAGGCTATCCACCCTAGGGCATCAGTAAGCCAAGCCAGAGTGTGTGTGTCTTTCGCCGCCCTTGCTATGTGACTATTATGGCCATTTATGATTTTCTTTACTGTGCCTCTGTCTGGACTTGACACAGTGAAGACCCCCAGTGTACATGTACGATCATCCATCCACTTGGCAATATTCCTGTTGAGGGGTGTCAGTGAGGGGCTCTGTCTAACATTGATTGGGATCCTGTTTCTGGGTGTGGGGAGCCTCTGGGTTATGTATCTGTCCCACCAGCACATCCTATTTCATTATGTGTTGAGGCTGACATCTGTCACTCTCACAGCTCCAATGGCTTTGATTTCCTGTGGTGAAGCATGTCCATTACTCCTGTGTTGGACATGGCCTTGTACAACAGACATACAATGCCTCTGTGTAGGCAGTCTGTGACTGCATTCAGCTGGGGTGTCTACAGCCAGGCAGCATATGACATGTATTTGACACCCTTTATCCTCTTGGTGGGGTACCTTTGAGGTCTTCCAAACCGCTGCAGGTGTCAGGTACGGTACATCCCATATGAGTCATTGTACTAGATTATGGGTCTGATAAGGGAACAGTACAGGGGCACAGTGACCTCTGTTGATGTAGATGTGAATCCTTTCATGATACGGTGTCCAATATTGACAGTCTTCCTAGCCACATTGGCATTGTGAGTGTCACATGACAGGTTACTGTCGACTTGTGTCCCTAGGTCCCTGATTACTCCTTGCATACATAATGGTTTACCACCTATGTGGTAATTTGTGAGTACCTTGTCTGGTATTTGGTGGGACATTCATACTGTCCAGTGTCTTCAGGATGTCTGGGTGGGGTTCTTGTGTGTAAGAGTGTGGTCTGTCGCATGCTACAGACTGTACAGCAGTTTTGACTACACTTAGGTACACATGGGTGGTCTCCGCTGCTTCGTGCATTGTCAGTTACCTGGCCGTATGGGTGTCTGTGCTGCATATGGATACTCCCCCTCCTTTGATGTTTTGGTCCAGGTGTTGGGGCCATAACGCATGATATGTGGTATAACCTGGTAGTGCTGGTGTGCTATCAGTAGGCTTGCAGCAGGCTTCTGTCACTGCACAGACATCGATGTTCTCCATACTGGGAAGTGCTTCAGGGGCATGCATATTGCAGTTTACACATCTGGCATTGGTCAGCATTACCCTTATGTTTCTTACCACTTATGTTTTCTAGGGTGGTGGGTTAGACTTTTTGGCCTTGCCTACGTACAGCTCTATGGAGATGGCAAAGGGCTTATCCAGTATCCAGATGCCCAGAGGTAACAGGTGGAAGCCATCCCTGGAACAGCAGCATGGCTTGTCATGCATGACATCTCAAGCAGGCAGACATTAGACCCTCTTGAACTGACAGCTGTAACTGTGTTTGTACTGTGGCATCATTCTTGGTGAGGGTTGGATGCTGCAAACGGCCAGTGTCATACCGGCCTGGGGTACATACTCAGAGAGCTCATCCATGTCTCTTTTCATGTAGTCCAGGGAGGTACATCTCAGGTCATTCACACCAGCATGGACAATGAGTGCATCATATTTCTGCTTGCTTTGGGGTGACCTGCGTACTTGTGTTATGTGGCATATTGTGGCAGCCTACAGGCAGCTTACTGTACCCTTTCCCTTGTTCAGTCTGGTGAGTGGGACAGCAGTGTGTCTGCCTATACAGACACCTATTACAACTGTATCAGGCATGTTGTTTCTCCTTCTGGCCTGTGACTGTTTGGCACACCAGCTTTGTGTACTATGTGTTGCATGTGCTATGTTTGGAGGTTGTGGTTGCTTGGGATCTGCTTTGGAGGCTTCTGTTGGTGTGGTGTGTTTGTAATTAGGGCCTCCGGGAATGTTTTCTGTGTTTATGTGTTTGGTTTACAGTTGTGATAGGTCTATGTGGGACTGGGTTTGTGGTGTATGTGGTTACCTTCTCCTCCTGACTAGTTTTGACAGTACTGAGTTGGGGGAGCTCAGCCTCTGGTTTGGATACATGGTTGCATCTCTCACATATATTTGTATTTATTGGGGGGAGTTGTGGG